>NW_017731595.1:1640251-1644754 GCF_001890085.2 Hipposideros armiger
ACTTGTCTGTTCCCCTTCCCCCAATTCCCCAGCACTGTTCCCATCCCCCCAATTCCCCAATAAAAATCTTTAAAAAAGAAAAAAAAAAGAATGTGATATAATTGACTTTTGAGGGATTCTTTTTAGATAGCTTCTACACCTTGTTTTCCCCATCACTTCCCTGCCCTCTTCTCTCCTTCCCACCATCTCCCTCCTGAAAGCTTGCTGGGGCGGGGGGTGGGGGGGGGTGGGAGCCAACCACCATATCCTGAGGGTATTCAAGGAACCTGTGGAGGTGCTTGCATGGGGAAGAAGTTTGTATAACTGAGAGAACCAATAATTTCCAAATAACCAATACTGTACTTCGCTACAAAATCATGTATGGGTACAAGATTCATTCACAGTACAAGAAAAAAAACAACAACTGAAGTTAAATGTGCACACACGCACACATACACCCCCAATCAGTAAGTGAATAAACACATGCATGCAAAGTGTAAGACAGTAGATTTTAATGCAACAAATATGAAAAGTTCACTGATAATGTTTCAGATTTCAAACTGTAATTAACCTATAAAGAGTGCTACTTGTCGACTTTTGGTGTATTATCAAAGAAAAATATCCACAATTATCTTAAAAAGCAATTAAAACAGTCTTCCTTTTTCCTACTACATATATGTGTGAGGATTTTCTTCACGTACTTCAAGTAAAACAACATATCCCAAGAGACTACAGAAGCAGATTCTGTTGTGATCTAGTTTATTAAGTCAGACATTAGATTTGCAAAAATGTAAAAGAAGCCACTTCTCAAGGGTATTTCAGAATATATTTACACTAATATATATTTTTCACATTCATGTTAACATAGAATGGGTTTACTGTTGCTATTTCAAACAAATTAATAATTTATTTAAATTTGTTTTAATTCCTAACACAGCAAATATTGTTAGACATATTCCAATAATTTTTAAGAGTGCAAAAGTCCTAAGATCAAAAAACCTGAGAACTGCTGATTTAATACTGTAGCATTAAATAGTGGTTTCTTACTGTCAAAATTAAAAGATCTCTATGTTAAGGCTGATTCCAATATCTTTATTTGAAAATATTTATCCCTTTTACTGTAATTTCATCATGCTTACATCATTGACCTGCCAAGGTCAGTTTTATTCTTATACAAAGTAAACAGTGAAATGCAACACATGCTACACTGAACATAAAATGCCAATTTTTCTATGGAGGATAGTAGTTAATTGTTGAATAATAGAAATGAAATTATCCAATAGTCAAAGGATGAAGATAAGAAGACCCCTTTAGAGTAGGTGTGCTAAGCCCAGTGTCTTGGCTAGAATCCAGCTCAAATAATTACATCCTACGGAGGGAATTCAGGTTAAGACTAAAAACATAATTACATTGGTTGGGATCTGGCCAGGATAACAGGGTTAACAGTCTAATTCCTATGAGGAGAGCCAAGGGAATCTTAATAGCCAAGAGTGGTCAGAATCTAATTATTGTACCTCAATAGACTGGAGTTAAGCTACTCAGTTCTACTTCTAGATCTTATAACTTGTTGTGACCCTGCTTCAATAACTTTACCTTTGTTTCATTCCAAGTACCTGGAGTATGAGAAAAAGAGTAATTCTGCAGATTTAAAGTGCTACACATCACTGAAAAGGCATCAGCTCACATTCATGCAAAACATGTGCTTACTATATGGGTAATACTTAAAAGCTACCTTATTACCTAAGAGCAATGTTTCTTAATTGAAAAGAAACATTATTGTATGATCTCTAAAGCTGACTTAAACATGAAAACTTATACCTGATAATAAAAATACACTGTACTTCCTTCTTTATCTGATGTTTCTAAAAAAAGTTAGTTTTTTAAGTGTGTGTGTGTGTGTGTGTGTGTGTGTGTGTGTGTGTGTGTGTTTAAATGTTTTGGTTCTATAGTAAAACCAACACAAAAGGAGAAAATTTGCTAGGACAGTTGTTAAACAATAGTTTAAGTATTGTTTATGGTTGCTTTCACACTATCTCTGCTGAGCTATATAGAAAGTTAAGTGACAAGTCTAGTTTTGGGCTCTGCTATTAACTAATATGATCAGGGCCAGTCACAAATTTTCAATCATTTATAAAGTACAGATGACTAGCTGATCTCTAAAACAGTTTCTAACCCTAAAATTATCTATGATTTTAAGTGATAATAAGCTATGAAACACTCACTAGGTGTAATAGGAGTTCAAAGAAAGTTAGTATGAGCTAGCGTCACCAGAGAAGATTCCTAAAAGGCATGAAATTACCTCTTAAGGATGTGTGGGGTTTCTGCCAGACAAGTAAAAGACAAAGCCATTTCAATAGCAATAAAAACAGGAGACACAGTAATTGATAATAAGTCATCTTCCCAACTTGGGAATAATTAATGACTATTTCATAGTGGGAAATATGGTTGGTAGGGTAAAGACAAGATTATATATGGTCTCAGAAAATCTGAAAAAGAAGCATATTTAGCAGGCTCCCAATCAGAACCATGGGGATTTTCAAAAAGAGAATTGGAGTGGTCAGAGCTGTGTTTGCAACAGACTGGCAATGGCTGGAAGGGACATCACTGACCGGGACACAGAGACACTCAGTCATTATAGTCATCATAGTCATCGTGGGGATAAGCTACACAACAATCTTGGCTGCCAGGCCTCAGGGCATCCTGCAACTTTTCAGCAGCAACTTTTCACAAGTCTGAATGATCAGGAATATGATTAAAGACAAAGAAACTAAGTGAGGAAGTAGATTGGAAAGAAAAATGAGTTTGATTTGAGACATGCTCATTTTAAGCCAGTGAAGAAAAGAAACATTCCAGTAGTGAAATGCTCCAGAAGTAGTTGGAAATATAACATGAGAACTAATATGAGAGGTCAGACAAGCAGCAGAGATTTATAACAATAGAATCATAGATTTTAGAATGAAAGAGCCCTCAGCTGAGTTGGCCGTGACTATCACTTTGAGGTAGATAAGTCCTTTCTCCAATTCAAAGATCAGCCAAAGGACTGTGACTGCCATACCAGCTAAAACTTTCTTGAAAGGGATCCAGAATTTAGTTTTCTACCTTCTATTTAGAAATGTTTGAAGCTATTGGGAATATATGAGCTCCCCAAGACTCAGAGCAGAGGTCACAAGTTAGAGGTCCCTAGTCATGTTTGTTTGGATTGTAGTGTTTTTTAAAAAAAGGTTCAGTATCTACCAGTTTTGGCAGGAAGAGTTGCTTGGGGGACATTTACTCCCATCATTTCCATCAGCCTTTCCTCCATGGCACCCCAAACAATACATATTCAAATTACAAACTGTGCACTTGCTATGAAAATACAGATTTAAGGCAATCCCAGGACCACTCCTTATGGCAGTAGTACAAGTGGGGCCTTTAATAAAGTGGACTATACACCCAAAGGCTATGTATGCAGTGCATAAGCTATATAAACCCCCTTCCAACCAGAGTGCTGAGCCAATCCCTTCTCATTTGGGGTATTCCCAAACTTTGGTCGACTGTCAACACTCAAAATCTGAAATATTTCACATAAAAATTTAGACTTTTCATACTGCTCTTAATTAAAATATCTGATTACAGTAAACCTTTTTTCTCCCATATGAAAGTAAGCTAGAGCCAAACAGTGGTGCTACCTTTGGACAGGGACCTGCCTTCTTATTACTTCTGTCCCCACTTGGCCCATTCACTCCTTCACATCACTTACAAGCCTCTTTAGGGGATTCTAAAACCCTAACACAGACAGAAGCAGAGGATTAAGGCTTCAGCTCTAGAAAATACTTTGAGGCATGAAACCAGCAAAAGGGACCAAGGAAGAAGTTCAGAGAAAAGTACACTAAGCAGAAGCCAAGGGAGAAGATAATTTCAGTGAGGAAAGGTGGACACTATTAGAATTTAGCAAGGGCTTGTTACTGACAGCCTTTGAGAGCACATGCAACTGACCTGTAGAATCCATTCCACAGTGGTTGAATTTAAAAGGGGCTAGAGAAAGGGAAAATGATAATAACAACAAGAATGAGATGGATATTATACGTAAATAGGTTTTTTTAGATGATTTTTTTTTAACTGCAGACATTTACATATATTTGAATGGAAAAGAGTAACAGGAGGAAGTTGGGAGAAGTGGTTTGAGACTCAGTCTCAGGCAGATGGAATTTCTGTATTCAGCAGAGTGACTGGCTTTAGACAGCAATTTTTTAGATTAAGACAATAATTACCTATCTCATTATGTTCTGGGTTGTAAAAAATATGAATAAAATACCTTTATAGCAAATAATGATGAAATACAAAATGCAACAAATCACCTAAATTCTAAACTTTATACACAGGTGATAAAGAGAAATTGAAAATCGGGGCCGGCTGAGTGGCGCAATGGTTAAGAACTCGCTTGGGACGCCAGAGGGCCCCGGATCGGATCCCACATATGAGGGCATTGACACTGCCCTCTATTGCTAAGATGCTGAACAACAGCTCGACCTGGAGCTGGGCTGC
>NW_017731595.1:1644912-1702468 GCF_001890085.2 Hipposideros armiger
CCCAATTCCCCAGCACTGTTCCCATCCCCCAAAAAATCCCCAATAAAAATCTTAAAAAAAAGAGAGAAATTGAAAATCATGTAGGTCATTTCTCAATTATCTTTTCATTTCTGGTAGAGTAATCTAAGATTGTAATCAACGAAGGTAGACAATAACATCACACCAATAGGAAATAAAAATTTCTCATCAATAAATCTATGTCAAATAATCTACTCTTATAAAACTAGTCAACAGACACAAACTACATCAGGAAAAAGCATGTACTAAATATTAGCGTTTTTCCCAGTTTAACCAGACACTGATTTGTCATTATGGTTTGGTAAGAAATGTTTTATACCTATCTTTATGCTGTGAATAATGTAAGTTCTAGCAACATTTAAACTTTTTCTTCTAAAAACACCTAGTTGAAAGTGCTTTACTCAGAAACAAGAGCACTGCTTGTTTTTCTTCTGAATTATTCTTCTGAAACTATTAGTTTCTTAGCTTTTTTATTCAGTGCCCTAATAAATTATTCAAGGCAAACAAAACATGTTTCTACTTATAGATTATACCTATGAGCTTCCTCACTAAAAACTAAGCTTATTAATTCAAAAGGAACATTACTGTATGATTTCTAAAGTTCATTCAAAAAGAAAATGTATACCAGAGGGTAAGAAAAATAAAACACACCACACTTCCTACTTAAAAGTCTTAAAGAAACAAAAAAGATTGTTCTAAAGCCAAAATAAAGGGAAAGAAGACAGCCATGACAGCTGTTAGTTTTATTGTATATTTAAATCATAAAGCTCATTTGATCTTTTTCTAATAAACCATGGTATAATTAATTTCTTATACTTCAGTGAATTCACTATTTAGGTTTCTGGTAACATATTTGAAACCAGTGTTTGCTCTCATTTTTAAAAAAAGACTATGTTATCTCATGAAATGAGGTTTGACACATAGTCAAGGCACTAAGTTAGGCATTGGAGATACAGCGTTAGACAAAATGAACAAGATCTCTGCCCTTCCTCCATATGCATGAGATCCTTAGTGGCTAAGACAGGTCTGAAATGAAGTTCACTATGAGAGGATCTTTAGGATAATATATTAAATATAACACAGGGTAATTTCTTAAATATAAGAATCACCTGGAAAGCTCACCAAACACAGAAAGACTGAAACAGAATTGGGGTGGGGTGTGTGTGAATTTTTATTTAATTTAGTCTGTTGCTTTCTATCCAACTATTGAAATCAGAATGAGGACTATAAAGCAGCTGACTGCTTATTATGTGACTGGCGTGGTGCCAAATGTTTAATAATCACAACCACCACACAGAGGCTCAAATAGGTTATGTAGCTTTGTCAAGGTTATGAATGGTTACATGGCCATTCAAGGGGCAGAGCAGGGACTGCCTAGTTCAAGCTCTTAACTACCATGCTATTCTGTTGGGTTGTCGGAAAAGTTATGATGCATTTTTGCAATGAAAAACAGAAAAAATATGTCACGACTTTTCCGACAACCCAATATTTAGTGGGAGGTTATTCAGAAGGCCTGCTTGCTTCAAGGAGGAGGTGAATTTTCATGAAGTATTGAAATAAAGGGAGTTGTTGGTAATTATTTATGAGTCACTCAGGAAACAGGTGAGAGGGTCTCTGAGGAGTAAGAGAAGTAAAAGAATGCTACCATTTTATCTACTTCCAAAATTTTCCAGGCTCGGCCTTGGTTTTCCTGGAGAGAAGAAGTTGCTTTTCGTTTTGTAAAAAGTATGGCCATGAACGAAAGTAGCATGGGTATGCACGCCTGCACAACACACACACACACACACACACACACACACACACATACACCTCTATTATATTACCAATATTGTTTCACAAAGAAAACACTTTAACTCCTAAAATAATAATGAACAGTACCTTAAATAGAATAGACCTGTAAACATAAAAAGCTTACGACATTGCCTTACTTTTTCTCCTTTTGCTTGATACCACAAATTTGAGGACCACTTCCCTAGGCTGCTAGTCTATAGATGTGGCTCTTTTCTAAGTTAACACGGTCAACAGTATGTTGCTTACATATGCTCTCTGCATTTTAACCTACTGAGTTAGGTTAACAGCAACAACAGTCAGTTTTTAAAAGTATATGAAAATTGTAGAGAAAAGTCCTAGTACTACACCATATAAAGAGAGAAGATTTCCTGCTTTGCTTATGCACTCTTTGAGCAGCTGATTTTATCACTGTAATAATCATTTTAAATGTCTTTTCATGCTATTCTATAACTTTGTACTCAGAGGTTAAGCAAGGTGGAATCAATCAGTGTGAGTTTGTATACTGCACAAAAGCTCCCAGGTTAGCGAGTAAGTGAGGGCTCAAATTCAGTCCATGGATGTGCATCTACCTAGGGAAGGCATCTTTTTCTAACTCACAAAAGCCTCTCACCTGGCCAAGCTTTACATCTACCTCATGGACCATGAGGGTCTAATCAGCAAACAGTACTGTAGAGACTCGAAGCAGCCCTAAGCAAATTACATTGTTTTACACCCTAGAATATAATAAAATTTGAAGTATTTTAAAGTCAGTGAAAATATATTATCTATAATCGTATTTTATCTGAGGTTTTAAATCCTAAATCACAACTATGATAACCCTGTCCTTTGTTATTCAAAGAGTGGTCCTTAGACTTTGGATACCAATCTAACTGGTATACCACCGTATACAGCTAATGGTATATTTGAAAGTATAAGGGAGACTCAAAAATAATCAAAGAGATATTTTAAACATAAGGTCTGGAAATGCACCCTATTTTATCATTTATGGTAAATCAGTATGATATTTTAAAGTCACATTTTAATGTGACTTTTTTTTTCCACATTTTTCCTCCTGATTTGCTTTTTGTTTGTTAAATCTTATTCATACATTACATTAGAAAAATTATACCTGGAAGTGACAATATATCAAATTGAGCGGCTGTCCAGAAGCCAGCGACTGATCTGCCTCGCCCGGGAAGAGCGCAATGATGGTGGCAACTTGGGCCAGTGAAGCAACGTCCTCCACAACTAGACTGAAGAACAAAAGGGAGCAACTTGTCTGTCCCCTTCCCCGATGCCTCAATAAAAAAAATCTTAAAAAAATAAAATAAAATAAAAAATAAAACTTCTCCCTACAGGGGACTGGAATTAAAGTGTCATTAATTCAGGCTGTACCAGAATTATAATCAACTAGTCATAAAATGGGTTTATCCCTAACACAAACCTAAGCAGGAAAAGCCCTACCTTGTACAGAGCCCCTCTTATCTGTGTGTTTAAGGTTTCAAATTGCAGCGATACCTAAGGCAGTGACTCTCGAACTTTTAGCAGGCATCAGAATCACCAGGAGGGCCTGTTAAAACAGACTGCTGGCCCCACTCCCAGAGTGTTTATTTCAGTGGGTATGGGGTAGGGCCTGATAATGCTCTCAGGTGACACTTAATGCTGCTGTTCTGGAGACCACACTTAGAACCACTGATCTAAAGTTTTCAAAATCTTGCAAATTTGCATGATTTGGCATTTGCTTTAAACCCCACACAACACTGAGGAAAGAGCATGGCTTTTGGAATAAGGTGAGGGTGGGTTCAGTTTCAGCTCTCCTCCCTTGCTAAATTTTGAAAGCAAGTGACCAGTTTTCAAAGCCTGAGTTTCAACTGCAAGGTGCTAAGTTCAGCTAAGTTCCAACTTTTCTAGAAAGAAAGAAAAAAACACTTTTTACTGGTTGCCTTGGGGTCACTTTGGAACATTACCTATTAAACTGCACTGAGGGGTGGGTGTAGGAAGGTGGCATTTATTTAACTCCTCTTTGGATAAGAGTTTTAATGGCAAAACTCAGTCTCTTCTAGCTGTCCTGAACAGTTTGAGGTCTATCTCTGAAATCTCTTGGCCTCTACCATTCAATCTGATAAAACATGAACTTCAGCTTTCTCCAAATTCTGCCTATTC
Organism: Hipposideros armiger; assembly: GCF_001890085.2. NCBI lineage: Eukaryota > Metazoa > Chordata > Mammalia > Chiroptera > Hipposideridae > Hipposideros > Hipposideros armiger. Next base: position 1,648,864 of record NW_017731595.1, read on the forward strand.
TGATATACTCATGTCACTATTTTACAGCTCCAAATCTCATCCTGACCTGAGCCTTTTCTCTACAAATTAACCTAGTTCATTACCAAATTAATTCACTGTCACATTTTTTTTTATCAAGGCTTCTATAAATGACTCTGTAATATGTGTTTAGAATGACAAGCTGAACCCAATTAATTGCGTAGATTCTACTTCTGACAATATACTGACTATGCTTTTTAACTTCAGTTTAATTTTTAAATCATTTTTGTTGGCATATAAAAATAGAATTTCTATCCTGAAGGAGGATAAAACTCTAAATTTCACACTGCAAAATAAAAGGCTTTGGGTAATCAAATACAGTGTTACTGTAAAGCATACAAAGCAAATTTTATTGACAACTTAAAGTGAACTCAAAGTTGGGTTATTATCTCCTAACAGGCCCTATAAATTTAACAGCTATCCACATGATAATGTTATATGTGTGTCTTGTTTATATTAATAAAATCATAAGCTGGTAAGAGAACAGCAAAGAAAATTTTTCACAATAGGCTAGACGCTGATACAAAATTACATTAGAAAGTAAGCCTGTGTCATTAGAATAACAATGGTTATACTTAACTTGTTACAAAAAACATTCATCCACTGCCAACTATACATGGATGACAGAAGGACCTGGATGAACCCTCACATACTGCAATGCAATAAAAAATTTCGTGGAGGTTCCAATAGTGATACTATTTTTTAAATTTCATTCATTGCAATTCAAACATTTGTATAGGACAGTAAAAATTAAACAAAGCATAGATGAAAGGGCTGGCTTTTGGAATAAGATGAAGATAGGTTCAAGTCTCAGCTCTTCTCCTTGCTAGTTATAAAGCTTTGAGAGCAAGCGACCAAATCGCAAAACATGAGTTTCATCTGCAAAATTCAAATAATTCCCTCAATCTTTCAGGATCACTTTGAAGACTGAGTTACAATAACATCCAAAGTATTTTGGCACAAAGTATTCAATAAGTGGTAATTGATATTTCATGTCATTAATAAATAATAAACCTACTTTTGAAAAGCTGGCTTAAATCTATGTCTTTAATAAAAATCTTTCAAACTATTTTGTTTTTCATAGGTTTCTAGGGATTTATAGATTTCCAATGTTATTGTTAATGGAATTTTCAGACTGACTTTTCTATTCATAAGATTTTCTGGTGATTTATTCTCAACATCAAAAATGAGTTAGAGAAAAATTAAGAAAAATAGATATTATTTCTTGATAAAGTGTTCAGCTTTACTAATGTTGACCACAACCGTGTTTTTAAAAATCATAAAGACATTTCATGATGGATATAAAGAGATATATTTATAACTACCGTATTTCCCCATGCGTAAGATTTTTCGAAATTTTCCCCAAATTTTTCGAAAAATTTGGAGTCTAAAAACTAGGAGCATCTTATACGGTGGTTGTATGAGCACAAAAACAAGCACAAAAAAAGCGGGAAATGCAAGTAAAAAAAAATCTACAAGCACTGTATAAGACACACCCAGTTTTTAGCCCCACATTTTTTGAAAAAGGGTGCATCTTATACATGGGGAAATACGGTAATATTAAGTGTATATATATATATATATATATATATATATATATATACACTTATCAATAGAATACCAAAATATGATGTATAGGTATACCTAAAGTATTAGTGGATATAAGTAGATATAGCTAAAATAAATATGAAATCTTCAAAAAATCCTCCTTTAAACAAAAATACAACTTTTTCATTAAAGGCTTAATTTTAACCTCCATGATACAAGTATATTCTATACAATATACCTCCCATAAAACTAATATTTCTGAGTTAATGTATAAATGGCATGTTAGCAACATAAAAAAGTGTTTTTGCATTTAAGCTCCACTAACAGCCAATCATGGTAATCGCTGCCCACTCATGAGTGATTGGTTCAAGCTCTGGGTCAGGTAAGCCATTTACCCAAACCACCAAACCACCGGCAATCAGAACAGGACTCCACAACTGAGTCAAAGAAAACCCACAGAAGGTTGCAGACAGGGCAAAATGGGGGTCTCAGTGATGGCTGATATGAGAACTCTGCCTTCTGGTCATCCCAGATTGGTCAGTGACTGGTCAACCTGACCCTCTGTGGGAAATCTGAATGTGAAACGAGAAGGTAACATGAGCGGGAAAAAGCAGCATCGGAAAAAACAGAAAAGGAAGGTTAGGAAGCAGACAGAGAAGCTGAGCCTCCGTTATACACTCCTTTACTAAACAAATATTTACTGAGCCTAAGCAGTGGGTTACATATCAAGCAATGTGTGAGGACAATTATGGCAAATGCCACTAAAAAAAAAGGCACCATTCAGACAATTGGGTCTTCAGAGCTGCTGTTAGGTCAATGGGCTTCTCAAACAAACAGCAACCTCAACACTTGTCAACTTCCAACTACAGATAGGGGAAAAAAAGAGTGGAAAATGTGAAAAAAACTAGGATCAACGAGATTGCATGCCATATCTAGTCCCATTCATATCCTGGAGACTTCCCCGTTAAAAGTGGGTGGCACCACTGTGATCCTGACCCATAGCAGTGCTTTGCTGTAGGGGTAAGGGGGACTGACAGTACATGCACAACATTTATATTTCCCAACTATTAGTGCTATCAAAATTCTCACCATTAACAAATTACACTTAGGGCTTCAATTCTGAATGCTAGAAAGAGCTGCAAATGAGAGGGCTAATAAAAACATCTCCTAAAACTGTTAAGGGGCTTACTCACAGGAACTGCCCTTGGCAAAATTTTAAAACAGGTTAGGATAGGTTGTTTATTTTTGGTGCCCATGTCTACCTCTGCTACAAGCCCCATCCTATCCCATTGTGTTCTCTTCCCTATCAAAACCTCTGAAGAGAATTTGGTATCAGTGATTTGAATCTTAATGTGGTCATGTGTCAAACATGTTTTCTCTCCAGGCTTATTTGCATTTACAGTCTTCTAATAAATTAATGAAAGGCACTGTTGACTATGAAATGATAGTAAGCATGGTGAGTGAATGGTGACAGAGGTGTTGAAGAGAGAAGGGTAAGGATTTCCTGAATTCACAGCTCAACTACATGGAATCTGCCAACTGATTACCAGAAATTTAAAGAACAGTACAGTTATAAAAATGACAGTGAAAACTTACACAATGACTCAAGTGTACGATCAGTAAAGTATATGTAAATTCTAACTTATATTAAATTCTAATAACATTAAAAAGGAACAAGTATACTGAATGACTTATCACATGATCTCCCCCCCCAAAAAAAAAATCACAAAATGAACATGTCACTATCTGTTTAAATAAAATATTAATATGTCATAAATCATATATATCTATTATTGCTGTCTGGTTCTCTACCACTCGGGTTTGGAAATTTTGGTTTTAACAGTAGATTTATGCAAAATTTATTGCTGAATTCTGATACAAACTTTTTTATTCTAAATTGGTTTCAGGTTTCATAAATTAATGCTGATCATTTGATTACTACTTATAATTCAGCACAGTTAAACAACTGCTCAATATCTTTTGAAAGCTACATCTAGGAAGCATACATTTAATTCAACAAATGCTTCTGTGTACCTACAACATGTCCTAGACATATTCTACATTAAAATAAAGCTACAGTGACAGCTAAATAGACATATTTATTACAAGCTTCTTTTTACTGGCACTAAACTCTTCAAAATAACTCCTCTTGGATCTGGAATACTTTTACTCTCATCCTCAGCTGCAAGATTATAGTTAAGATTGGGTAAATTATCTAATTTCATACATTCAGGTACTTACCAAACTTTTAAAAATTATATTATCTTACAATGAAGACCTACTAGGGGCTACTGTATTTTAAAATGACAAAAATTTCTTTTTCCTAAATTGAATATATTTAATTTCCTGGATTCAAAGTAGTCATGACACTGTACTAATTTAGAAATCTCAAACAACATTAGAAATTTAATATGTCTCATATATGTATATGACATGATTATGTGTTAATATACGAGGCATCTAAGCATGCTTTAATGCATGCTTATTTGGAAAATTGCTTTCTGAAATGCAGTTATTCTTTTCCAAGAAGGTGAAAATTGCTCCATGTAATTTGCATACCTTTCCACTCACTTATCAGCTACTTTGTTACCTTAATTCCAAATGACAACATCTGACTGGATAACATTTGAACATTCACTTAAAGTTTGATAAGCTCAGTAGCTTTAGAACACTGACTAAAAGCTGAATGCCACACCTTGTGGGACAGAAAATTCTGTGCATGCACTTTATACATCACAATTTACAAATTCACACTGTTTTGTCATGCCTATTTCCCAAGTCAAAAATTAGCCCTCAAAGCTTAATCAATGACCATTATCCTCAAAAGGGATTCTCAGCACATCAAGATACTTGTAGTTCTTTGATTCAGGCTGAGGTCTTCACTGTTTTGGAATAAACTGCAGAGCCTTGAATGGCCTGCGCGTAGCAGTCATTCACTAAACACCCAGTGAATTCATCGACTAATCTCTAAGGCCCAGCTATGGTTAATAGCAGAATCAGAAGCAATCAGAACCCCTTAATTTAGAGACCAAGGCTAAGATCACTCACACCCTTATAGTCCCAATTACTATGTACAGATGCAAAAGGTGGACATTAGAGAAGGCTGACAGGGAAAAAAAACGAATTCATTTGAAAAATGGTCTTGCAGAAGAGCTCTACCCTGAATCACCAGAAAGACGAACAAGTGGGCTCTAGAGCAAACTAAGCCTGAAACATCACTACTGACAAAAGTGAACACACTGAAGCTGTCCTGCTTCAGGCACATCATGAAAAGGCAGGGTTCTTTGGAAAAGACAATCATGGTGGGAAAAATAGAAGGCAACAGGAAGAGGAAGACCAAATATGAGATGGACTGGCTCCACAGAAGAAGCCACAGGCATGAATCTATAGGGGCTGAGCGGGGCTGCTGAGGACGGGACACTGTGGGCATTCATACGGTCGCAGAGTCCACTCAACAGTACATTGGCACACAGTTTTAAAACGCAAGGAGGAAAACAATCTCTTTTACAAGGACCAATTTCTTTGAGAAATATTTATGTTGATGTAAGGAAAAGTATGTAGTGGCTTTGGTTCTAGTTCTTAAGATGGGTTGGATAGTTTATGAGGTTTACACAGTAAACACAATGTATAGATACAAATGTTGGTTTTTGAAGCCTGCAGGAAATTATAACTGCCTGAATGCCACACCATCAATTATCAAATGAAAATCTTATTATCAGCACATCTAGCTTCTGGCAGTGGCCAAACTCTGAAAACATAAGTCAGCATGTGAGAAGGCTACTGTGTGAATATAATAGTTTAACATGTCACTATGAAATAATGAACACTTCCGATATATTTTTTTAGTTTGGTATTCAATACAGCTTATTAAAAAACTAATTTTATCCTTCATCTGTATTACTATTCTTCTACTGTACAGCTGCCAACCACAGTTAAATCTGATTAGGCCCCATGCTGAGTTAATCAATCTGATAATGTCAGACATTATTAAGCAAGCATGATATGGTCACAACGTCTACTATCCAAAGCATGTACACCAAAGCCTCTGTTTTCCCAGAAAATTGCAATTGCTTAAATTGGCTCAACATTTTGTTTTGTTTTAAAGAATAAAAGAAAAAAAAATACCTTTACCTCCTCCTTAGGCATGTACCCACCCAAAATTATTCTGTTAAAATATTAATACTATCATCAACTATTTTTTCTTTATCATTGATTATATAATTTCAAAATTATGTTCATTATTAGAAGTAAAAATAAATAAAAGCATAAATGCTCACAATGTAAAATAATCTCCCAAGAGAATATCTGGAGGTAATTTATTTCAACTTGCTCATAATCATGATGACTAAAGACCTCGAAACAATCTACTCTCTCTACTGAGATTTTTATGCCTTTGCTGCTCTCGACTCTAAGCAATCAAAGGGGAAAGCAGAATGACCATCTGAACACACAGGTCTGTGTCACAACCCCACAATAAGACACGACTCATATAATACAGTTTAGAAGGCAGAAATAGATTAATGTTTTTTTTACCAACGTCCTACCTTTTTTTTCCTTCTGAAGTCATGAAAAAATTCAAAGAAAGTAAATGAAAAAAAGTTCTATGCTAATGAAAATTAATCTCCCCTTAGCTTATATACCAGGGGGGCCAAATAAATGTACACAAGTGGACACTTTGGTCAGCGTTGCTCGAGCCGTAGTTCACTATAATCAGAAGTGTCTGGACACTGATGGCAACCACTTTGAGCATCTCTTGTAATTGCAGAAGTCAAACATGACTTTTGTTCACCTTTTGTTATCGGTATATATTGAGTATTACAATTTTAACACAATTTTCCTTTCTTAAAATGTGTATAGATTTTTTGGGCACCCTCTGTATTTAAAATGTTAACTTAAAATTACATTTAACTAACTCAAGAGCAGTACAATTTCCTAGTATTCAATTTTAAAAGGTTTGTTTCTTGACACTAAAACAAATTTAAAAGCAAAAATCAGGAGATATGAAGTGTATCTTTCATAGAACTACAAATCTAAAAATGCACTGTAAGTTACTGTCTAAATCTTGGGGGTAAAGGTCGGAGGTTAGGTAACTTACTGAAGGAGCTGTCTAAAGGAAATGAGTAATTGAGAATCACGCAGCCTCTTTACCAACCAACCTATGCACACGTCAAATAGCTGTCTTTGGCATCATGAGGCAGAGAAGGGCAGAAATTATAGAATAAAATAAAAAGAAGTTTATCCCTACTTTTCTCGCCTACACTGTATCTTATCAATCTACAAAGCCCTCAATTTCTTTCACTAAGTCCCTTAAGTGATGAACTCTCTGATGTGGTCTGTGGAGGTCAGATGCGACGGAGGCAAGCATTATTATGAACAGAAAGAAACTCAAATTCAGATTTTTAATGAATCTGGATCTGCTGGGCAACATATTCTGCTTCAAATACAGGCATATGCATTTGTGCTTTGCATTATTGTGCTTTGCAGATACTGCATTTTCACAAATTGAAGGTTTTGTGCCAACCCTGCATCAAGCAAGTCTGTCGATGCCATTTTTCCAACAGCACCTCCTCACTCCGTGTATCTGTATCACATTTTGTTGATTCTCACAATATTTCAAACTTTTTCATTATTATTATATTTGTCACAACATTTCAAACTGTTTCATTACTATTATTATTTTTGTTATGCAGTGATCTGTGATCTTTGGTGTTATTACTGTAATTGTTTGGGGGCATTACAAACCATGCCCACCTAAGGCGGCGAACTTGTTCCATGATAAATATCGTGTGTGTTCTGACTGTTCCACCAACTTGCCGTTACCTGTCTCTCTCCCTCTCCTCAGGCCTCCCTATTCCTTGAAACACAACAATACTGAAATCATGTGACTTAATAACCCTACAATGTCCTCTAAGTGTTCAAGTGAAAGGAAAAGTCACATGTCTCTCACTTTAAATCAGAAGCTAGAAATGATGAAGCTTGGTGAGGAGGGCAGGTGGAAACCTGAGTACCCCGAGAGTTGGGCCTCTTGCACCAAACAGTTCCCAAGCTGTGAATGCAGAGGACAAGTTCCTGAAGGAGATTGAAAGTGCTACTCCAATGCACACACAAATGATAAGAAAGCAAAAAGCCTATTGCTGATATGGAGAAAAATTCAGCCATCTGGATAGAAGATCAAACCAGCCACAACATGCCCTTAAGCCAAAGCCTAATCCAGAGCAAGGCCCTAACTCTCATCATTCTATGAAGGCTGAGAGGTGAGGAAGCTGCAGGAGAAAAGCTTGAAGCTGGCAGAGGTTGGTTCATGATAAAAGTGCAAGGTGAAGCAGCAAGTGCTGATGTAGAAGGTGCAGCAAGTTCAGGAAATCCAGCTAAGATCATTAATGAGGGTGGCTACCAAACAAAAGATTTTCAGTGGAGACAAAACAGCCTTATACTGGAAGAAGATGCCATCTAGACTTTCACAGCTTCAGAGAAGTCAACGCCTGGCTTCAAAGCTCCAATGGACAGGCTGACTTTCTTATTAGGGGCAAATGCAGCTGGTGACTTTAGGTTGAAACCAGTGTTCATTTACCATTCTGAAAAGCCTAGGGCCCTTAAAAACATTGCTAAATTTGCTCTGCCTGTGCTCTATAAATAGAACAAAGCCTGAATGACAATACATTTGTTTAAAATATGTTTTAGTGAATATTTTAAGCTCACTGTTGAGATCTACTGCTCAGGAAAAACAAAAAAACTCCTTTCAATACATTACTGCTCACTGACAAAGTACCTGGTCACCTAAGAGCTCTGATGAGATGGACAAGATTCATGTTATCTTCATGCCTGCTAACCCAATATCTATTCTGCAGCCCATGAACCCAGGAGTGATTTCAACTTTCAAGGTCTCATTATGTAAGAAATACATTTCATAAAGTGACAGCTGCCATCCATAGTGATAACTCTGATGGATCTTGGAAAAAGTAAATTGAAAACCTTTTGGAAAGGATTCATCTATTCTACATGCCATTAAGGACAGCTGTGATTCTTGGAAGAGGTCAAAATACCAACATTAACAGGAGTTTGGAGGAAGTTGATTCCCATTTTCATGGATGACTTGGAGGAGGGAGGAGTTCAAGACTTCAGTGGAGAAAGTACGGTAACTGCAGATGTGGTGGAAATAGCAAGACAACTAGAAGTGAAGACTGAAGATGTGACTGAATTGCCTAAATCTCATGGTAAAACTTGAACAGATGAGGAGTTGCTTCTTATGGATGAGCAAAGAAATTGGTTCCTTGAGATAGGATGACTCCTAGTGAAGATGCTGGGAAACAGCTGAAATGACAACAAAGGATTTAGACTATTACATAAACTTAGTTGATAAAGCAGTGGCAAGGTCTGAGATTGACTCCAATTTTGGAAGAAGTTCTACTGTGGGTAAAATGCTATCAAACCATACCTTATGCTACAGAGAAATCATTTGTGAAAGGAAAAGTCAACTGAAGCAGCAAACTTCATTGTTGTCTTATTTTAAGAGGTTGCCACAGCCTCCTGAACCTTCAGCCATCACCACCCAGTCAGCAGCCATCAATAGTGAGACAAGACTCTCCAGCAAAAAGATTGTGTGACTCGCTGAGGGCTTAAATATTGTTAGCATTTTTTAGCAATAAATCATTTTTAATTAAAATATGTACATTGTTTTTTAATACATAATGCTATTGCACACTTATACTACTGTGTAAACGTAACTTTTGTATGCACTGGAAAACCAAAACATTTGTGTGATTCAGCTTTACTGCAATATTCACTTTGCTGCAGTGGTCTGGGACTGAATCTGCAGTGTCTGAGGTATGCCTGTACAAGTCTAGTCTTCTGAATGCTGAAAAAAGGGACTGAGTGCTTCCTGACTTCTAAGCCTTGACTCATTCCTTCCTTCTCCCTAAAGCCACCCTTTCAATACAACCCCCCAAATCCCATTATTATGGATTTCTTAAGTTTTTGGTTTCATTTTAAGAAATTTAAACACTTCTACCTATCAAACTGATGACAATAAGGTTGCTATGAATTATAGGGCAATAGAAAATTTCATACATTACAACCCACTGTCCACATAGCAGCCAATCCACTTTTTAAAAAGTAAATCCGCTTGGGACTCCTCCACTTAAAACACTTCAAAAGCTTCCCACTAATCTTAGAAAAAAGACCGAAATCCTTAACATGGACAAAGAGGCCCTGTGTGATCTAGCCCCAGCCTCCTTTTGAGCCACTCTACTCCAGACACCTCAGGATCCCAGCGAACACCTTGTCTAATTTCAGCTGCTGAAACATGCCCACCTTTCACCCGCCTCAAAGCACTCACACATGCTGCCTCCTAAGCCTACATCACTTCCTTCCCCCACTTTGCCTACTCAGGCTGCAAAGTTGTATTTTTCAAAGATAATTTCTTTCTTGCCACCTCTCCCCGCCATGTCCTGCATGATATACTTCCAAAGTCACCTAAATTTCTCTTCATACCTCTCTTACAATGACAATTAAATAAACTGAGAGTAGTTGTTGGCCCTTGGTCGATTCTTCTAGAAGGTGAGCATCCACAATGGTGGTTTGGTTCACTACTCCAGTCCCCTGCCTACAACAGTGCTTTGCACACAGTAAGTACTCAGTGGTTTCCTGACAGACTATGTTAATAACACTTCCCTCAAACGGTTATTCTGAGGATTAAACAACCCATATACAGCACAGGCGCTGACCAATACTCAACACAAATTATATGCTATTATTTAATATTTATTTTAGATAAGAGTAAATAAATAAGGGCAATTAGGCAATATTTATTAAAACTGTACAAAAGTGGACACTTTGACAAAGTGTCACTCCATTTATTTCTTAACTCACAGCATTTATTGCAAAGAAATAATGAGAACTATACAGAATACTTATAAACATTGAATGTTCAATGTATCATTATTTTAAAAAGTAAAGAATTTAATGATAAATGATAAATTATAGAACATACAGATAAAGGAATGTATGGACCCTGAAAATCATTTTCTTAATGAACCCAGGCATTTCTTCAACAATATTAGTCTTTGTAACTTAAAAGGCTACCGCAAAATACGACTATTTTTGCATTTACAGACTACCATTCATTTCAAACATGATCCAAGATCTGAAATCAGCACCACATGTAGGGAGAAAAACTACAGTAGCATAGCAATTTGTTGCTACACCTAGGAGAAACTATTAAATGAATTCCTGAAAATGTTATTAAGCATTATAACTGGAAACAAATATCCACACAAATGAGAGATGACAAGGAGCTTTCTGACAGAGGGAGCTGAACACATCAGAAGCTAGTAATGATCCAGTCACTCAAACTACTGCCTTGTTATTTCCTTTGCCAAGGCATTGATACAGGAAAGCTCAGAGATAAATACTAGGTTGGTACTTGTTTCAGAGCCTATCAACTCTGCATGTCTATATATTCTCTACAGTTACTGAGGGGCTAGAATACCTGAGCCATACAAAATCTCGGCTAGGAGGAGAGCAGAATCAACCCTGCAGAGAAGTGGGCTAAGCCTCAGCTCCACTATGCTTGTGAGCAAACCAGACTGCGTGGCTCTGGTGACTCCTAAGCCTTGGTTCTAGGCTCCTCCCTGAAGTGCAGAGCAACCCAGGCCAATGGGGTCTTGTAGAAAAGAGTGCAAGGAGGGCAATAGACAAGCTCAGCCAGCCACCATCTGCACAAATCCTCTGTCCCAGCACATGTCCTGCACCCAAAGGCAATCCCACCACAGTGAATTCAGGGTGGCATCTGAAGAAGAGCGTTCCTGATCCTCAGCCTGGATAAAGAAGACCTGGTGGCAGGGGGAGCCCACTAGATACAAAGAACAAAATCATCCACTGGAGGAGAAGTGGCAGATGATAGGAGTCATGACCACAAACAAAGTCAAGGGCCCAGACGTGGGGACCTCTCTGGCCCGCTGCTGCTAGGTTAGTAACCAGGCAGTAAACACAGGAGCCCTTCAGGCCCTGAACCTGGACAAGGCATTTCTGGAGTCCCCAGTTATATAGAAGGGGCTCCAAATCAAGGCTTCCAAGGAATCCCTAGTTCTTGGTGTTATTGTGACCTGTATTTCTTGATCCTTGGCTCCTCAGGGCAGCTAGGGCCTGAGAAAACATGCTGTTCACTTAAAAGTGGGCTGGAAAATCCCACCCCCCTTTTTGACTAGGCCCTTCACCGCCTTAAGCTGCACGACACTTTCCTTCCTCTATGATTTCTCCACACTGCCGCTTCCACTGCCATGGGCTTTCTGCTCTCAGTCCTCATGGAGTTCTATCTAGTCCCTGTACAATCCATTTCAGCAGCTGCTGCTCCTGCTGAATTATCAACTGAAAGCTGTTCTTTGGTGCCTAGACTAGATGATATTCTCTTAACTAGCCCTTTGCATGATAGTAGAGCATTTTCCTCTCTCTCCTCTGCCCTCACCCAGCCCTGAAATCCTCTCCCTCTCAATGGTGAGATCTGATCTGGGCAAGCTGTGCTCCTTCCCCGCCAATTATAAACAGTTCAGTCTCAGAGAATCATCTACATTTCTTCACTTCAATGTGTCCCCAACAGCAACATAGACCCCAAGGCCTTTGGTCTTGGCTTTTAACTCTACATGCAAACTTACAAGTTGGTTTCTCATGCGTTACCCACCTAAAACAAACTTCCTCCGTGAGAGGGGAAAACCCAGCTTCCTTACCAGCAGCTCCCAGCCGCCTCCACCCCATGTATTCCTGGATGAGGAAGCCCCTGAGGTGGAGGGAGCCACTAGATACAAAAGAAAAATCATCCACCGGAAGAAATGGCAAAAAGGAATAATACATTTTTATTTTCACTAGTATTCTTGGTTTCTGTCACTGTCTAGCTTATTCCATTTTCCATTCTCAGTTCCCTTATTGACAATCCCCACTATGCTCTCATCTGCAAGGTGTAGGAGAGAACTGCTGCTGGTGCCAGTTACTTCTCCAGCTGGGTCAGGCACACTTGATTCACATCCTGATTTCATCTGCCTGTTTTCTAGGCAACCCCCTCATCCTTGTCTGTACTGCTCTGTATGATTTGCGGCGGGTGTAGAGATACTCTCTTACTTCTCAGTAGAGCAGGCCCATTTGTCACCTTCCATGATCTGAATTCCAACCTCTCCAAGTCCAATCGCGTGCACCTTGCAACATCAATCATCACTCTGTTTTTTCTTTTTTAAAGATTTTTATTGGGGAATTGGGGGGATGGGAACAGTGCTGGGGAGTTGGGGGAAGAGGAACAGACAAGTTGCTGTCGTCTTGCTCTTCAGTCTAGTTGTGGAGGACGTTGCTTCACTGGCCCAAGTTGGCACCATCACTGCACTCTTCCCAGGCGAGGCAGATCAGTCGCCGGCTTCTGGACAGCCATTCACTGCGGCTGCTGGCCGCTCACGCTGGCTGCTGGCTACACACGGTAGCCCATGGCAACCCACTGCCACAGGGGCTCCAGCCTACGCCGTCGCCGGTGACTCATGGCAGCCCAGCTCCAGGTTGAGCTGTTGTTCAGCATCTTAGCTGTGGAGGGCAGTGTCACTAGCCCTCATATGTGGGATCCGAACCGGGGCCCTCTGGCGTTCCAAGCCAGTACTTAACCATCACGCCACTCGGCCGGACCATCACTGCTTTTTATCTTCCATTTTTTCCACTCCACTGGTTCCTTCTCCTTAATATATCAAGTTTCAAGCCTCTTCAAGTCCTTAGATAAAAACCCTCCTTTAACCCTGGGGCTCTTAGCTTCTAGTTCTCTTCCTTCCTATTACAATCTGCAACTATAGAGGTCTACACTCAGAGTTGCCAACTTCCTCACCTGCATTCACTCCTGAACCCAATATAATGGGGAAAGGCAAAACTATGGAGACAGTAAAAAAATCAGGGATTTAGAGGACAGGGAGAGATGAACAGGCAAAGCATAAAGGATTTTTAGGGCACTGAAACTACTCCATATGCTACTGTAATGGTGGATACATCATTACAAATTTGTTCAAACCCACAGAATGTACAATACCAAGAATGAACTCTCATGTAAACCATGGACTCTGTAATAATGATGTGTCACTGTAGGTTCATCAATTGTAACAAATGTACCCTTCTGGTGGATGCTGGTAATGGGGGAGGCTGTGCATGTGTGGGGACCAGGAGTATGAGAAATCTGTACCTTCTGCTCAATTTTTCTTGGAACCTAAAACTGCTCTAAAAAAATCAGGTTGCATTTTTTAAAAATTTATAGATATGAAAAAATAAAAACCAGATTTCACTTGTATAAAAAATAGTCACCTTAAAGAAATAAAATGCCAAGGATTGTCTGTGTTTCAAGAAAAGTCTTTTATTTTATACAAGTCAAAACATTATGACAAATACCTTCTCCTTTCTTGCTATAGTGATTTTTAGAGACTCACTACCAAAAGAAACATGTTTGTTAAAAACAACATAATGATTTGATTTTTGGTAGCTCATTTTCCTGTTATTATTAATAAACTGATATAAAAAGACAAAGTACTTAAAAGCGGCCCACTCAAGAGCAGTATATTACGGTGACTTTTTTCAAGGCCCATGAATCAGTTGATAGAAACAGGCTTAAGCTCTCTTTCTACTTTTCATTATCACTACTTACGCCACTTACATCAAAATCATTTCCAATGCCATGATTCACCCTTTCTCAGATTCTACTCTACACTGTTGGTGACATCTTCCCTTTTGTGTCCTATAAACACATCTTTTAGTCACCATCTTTGCTCCCCTGTGAAGCATCTCCTGTTTTCTCTCACCTTTCTAATCAAATGTTAATTCTTAGACTTATCTTCAGCAAGTTCAATTACATGCTCTAATCTTGCATGTGCAGTTGCCATTCCATCCTGCTAGCATTCCAATCCCATCCCTGTGCTAGGCTTAGCCTCAATTATAGCATAATTAATTCATACTTTACAGAGCAATTGCATGGTTATATATATGTACTGTCATCTCTTCTCATTAACCTGTTCTTTTTAAATCCATTTCTAACACTCATTTCTCTTAGGAAAAGATTTTTTTTTAATGTCAGTGGTTGAACAGATGAAAGAGGCAGATTTAAATGAAAAAAAGCAAAAATACAGAACATAAGGAATTCTAACAAGTATTGGAGATTTCTTATCAATTTTATAATCCTAGAAGATGAATAAAGGTAAATGTCAGCCTATAGACTATAAATTTTCCCATGAACTTGTTTGGTGCAGTCAATCAGGTGTGAGCTACGGTTGAGAGGTGTGTTTTAAAGTGTGTCATAAATCATCCTCCATCATGACAATGCTCTGTGTCACACATCGCTTCTTGGTATACAGCAACTTCTGTCAAATAAAAACATTACGGTATGTCCTCATCCACCTTATTCACCGGCTCTGGCACTGTGCGACTTCTGGCTCCTCCCCAAAGTCAAAATGACCATGAAAGGTAAACGTTTTGAATCAGTTCAGGACACTGAGGCAGCCATGACGGTGCAACTAAAGACACTCACGAAAGGGGACTTCCAGGTCTGCTTCAGAAAGTGGCCAAGAATGATGGGATGAGTGTGTTTGAAGCAAGGGGAAGTATTTTGAGGAGGATTAATGACAATGTGTCTTTTACTATAATAAATTTTTAATTTAAACATTCACCGTAGTTTTTTATCATCTCTCCTAGGTTGGTGCCGCTTCCTTCTTGATTCATATGAACAGATTTCTGTTCCTCTTTAAGTACCTAATATTCTGTGAAAACATGCAGGTGGGGTAGAAGGAGCTGAAATCGACTGCATATTACTCAAGCTAGACTAGATGCCACTCTAGCAATCACTGGGGGAATACAATAAAAATGGACAGCAATAAGGAGAAAGTGATTGTGTGTATGAGTGTGAGTATGGATATGTGTGTGTCTATGTACACCTACGGGCCTTAGAGCTAACTAGATAAAGCTTCTAGGTAAACAACTAAACATCAAAGCAGTATCTAATGCACTGCACTGAAATGTAGAAAACACTCAGCAAGAAAATATGGCCATGTTACTGACTTAATTTAGTAGGGATTTTATTAATTGCTTTCAAAGAAATTGACATAACCTCAATAAATTCCATTTTTCTCGATATTTAAAATTTATCTCAGAATTAAAATGCTCTTGATTAAATAACATATACTTTATGAGTACAGTTTGAACTAACATGTTTTTTGTCAAAGATTAAAACACAAAGTTTCTTTAGTTTATATTACTAATAAAACCACACACACACACACACACACACACACACACACACACACACCCTCTTGTTATGGAATATCCTTTAAAATAAAAGACTAACAAAAACAGTTACCTAAAGTTCCAAACATTCACTATGACAAGGCAGATTAATATTTTACTGAGAAATACTAGAAATTATTTTTGTTAGAAATATCGTCAGGAGACCATAGATAAATCCTGATTTCAATCAAGTCTTCCCATACACACTGAAAACATGTGTATACCAAAAAGAACTCTGTATCAGAACTTTATAAGAACAGAAAATCAGGTGGCTGCAACTCACACGCCAACTTTATTTCTGAAGCGCCAGCTAACAGAATGGTGCCCACAGCTGCCTCAGGCTGATGATGGACAGACAGCATCACTGGCTTTTACAGCATAGCGCTGTTTCCGGAATTAACTTCAAAGACTGGTGTGGGAAAGCAAGTTTACTAATAAATACTCTCAGAAGCTGCTCTGCTAGAGTATTTCATTCCCAGCTACTGGGACATTTATCCAACAATAAAATCGTTTAGATTAAAAGAAACTAAATCTGCTGAAAATCAAGACAAACACACTAGATGTGATAAAGAGCAAAACGTTCAGAAGCTCATGCTTTAGTAAAATAGAAAATAGGAGAAAGCTTGCTTATCCTTTTCATTACCAATTTTGTTTTAACATGGTCATGTTTACTGATTTATGAGGCTTAAGAAAAAACTGACTTAAAGAAACTAACCGAGTCCCTAAATCCCTTTAAAACTGTATCACAACCTTCAGAATATTCACTGCACCCTGCCCTTCCAGGTCGCTCTTCTCCTCACTCGCAGCTCTCTTCTCATTTCTACCTACCTTCAAAACCCAGCTCACAGAAGACCTCCCACAGCAAGTCCTCCTTGGTCTGTCCTTCCCATCTCCTTCCCAGCCAGAATCAAACACTTCCCCAACTCCCACATAATCCCATAACACCCTATGGTTTCCTTCATAGAAACACAGTTATCTTGAATCAGAATTTTGTAAACAAGGATTTTTAACAAAGCCAAATAAACCTTAACATATAAATTCAGCCAATATACTGAATTTTAGTTAAATGTTAGTCCCATACTGGACCACACATTCTTTGAAAACAGAGGCTGTTTCATCTCTGTATCCCTAGTCACTTGCACAAACTACCTCAAACTAGGTTGGCTTCTCAACACTGGCCACTCCATTATCACTGCCCCCAAACACCTACTTACTCACATCTCCAGAAACACAGGGCAACCAAATGTTTCCTAAAGCCAGGATTAATATCTCTGTTGACTTTGTTCATACTATTCTCTATGTCTGGAATCTTTCATCTTCCTTTTATTTACTTCATGATCTTCTGCTACTTTCAAAACCGCACAACTGAGAAAAAGAAACCACTGCTTATTTCATAACCTTGTATCATCCCTCAAGGCTCAAAAACCTGTCACAGCCTCTACCTAGTCTTCTAAGCATGGCTCAGTCAAAATTATCTCTCTTCCCCACAATTTCAAAGTCATTCTGGACGTAAACATTGGTTGAAATATTTAATAAAGTATGACTGGTGTCAAGGTCTAGTCACATGCCAAGATGAGTCTCCTCAATCAAAGCCAAACTCCCTGGGAGCAAGGACCAAGTTATTCACCTTCCTTCACTCCCACCCCAGACACATGACTGGAAGGTCTTATAAGCTCTCCATACATTTATTTAAATAAATACTTAGCTGACTATTCTGTAGCATAATAGTATAGAACTCAAACTAATGGTTCTATAGTCAAAATGTGAATTAAAGGAGTAGCAACTCATTGACATTTTTAGATTCATACATATTTTTTCAGTGCCTTTAAAAATCTAGTTTATCTGGGCTGGCCAAGTGGCGCATTGGTTGGGAGTTGGCTTGGGGCGCCGGCTGTGGGCAGCAGGGCCGCGGTTCGGATCCCACATGGGGGCCGGTGACGCTGCGCCCTCTGTGGGTGGGATGGTGAGCGGCAGCTTGACCTGGGTCTGAGCTGCCGTGAGTTGCAGGCGACAGGGTAGGCTGCAGTGGGGCTGGCCAGCAGCAGGCGTGCGCTTTCGTGAGCTGCCGTGAGCCGCCATGAGCGGCTGTCCGGTGGCTGGCGAGTAGCTGCCTCACACGAGAGGAGTGCAGTGGTGATGCCAACATGGGCAGGTGGAGCGACGCCCTTCACAGCTGGACTGAGGAATGGGGGACAGCAACTTGTCTGTTCCCCTCCCCCAATACCCCAATATAATCTTTAAAAAAATCTAGTTTATTTTATTAAGAAACATTGACTTTTAAGGTTCACTTAACTTTGTTAAGGGCCCAGTATATAAAAAACTTAATTTCAAGAACCTTCCTAGATTTGTTCATGTCTCTCTCATGTCAATACCATATTTCTTTTTACTGTAC
Organism: Hipposideros armiger; assembly: GCF_001890085.2. Lineage (NCBI taxonomy): Eukaryota > Metazoa > Chordata > Mammalia > Chiroptera > Hipposideridae > Hipposideros > Hipposideros armiger. The sequence continues at coordinate 1,667,102 of NW_017731595.1, forward strand.
TTCTTTCTACCTCACTAGACCAGCAGTTCCTTGAGAACAAGATCTTCTTAAAAATATAAATCTACTTTGAAATTTTAAAAATTCGTATAACACTATTTCAGAGAGGCCAAAAGAGAGGAAAGATGATCTATAACTTCATTGCTCTAATGCAGAATTATAGATTAAATTTTCTTCTTCTCCTTTTGAACTTTTGTATTTATATTTTATAAACTTACAATCACAGATTACATATAATATAGTATACTCCTTTTTATATGCATCTTTTCATATTACTATATAGTTTGTGCATTTATTTTTGTTGGATACATAACCATCCAATGAAAGGATTAACCATAATTTAGCGATTTCTCTTTCAAAAAACATTGTTTATTTTCACATTCTCACTGCTACACATAATGGTCTTTGTTTTTAATTATTTTCAATAAGCTGGAGCCTCTTATGCTAAATTATTAGGTTATGAACTTATAGGTTATGAACATTTTTATTGCTACCAAAGCACAGTGCCAACATGCCTTCAATTAGTTGTATCTTTCACAGTTCTCTAGCAACAGTAGTTTCAGCAGCCCTGTGGATGATTCCTCTTGTTTAAAATCACATTTCCTAGATTCCTAGCAAGGTTAACCATTTCCCACGTGCCTGTTTATTAGCCACATTTCCTTTGTGAACCCTGTTTGTGTAGGATTCCCGTTTACCTACTGCAGTCATCATGGTTTTCTTACTGGTTTTCATCCTTCTTCCTGTCTCATTTACTGTGAATATTTTTTTCCAGTTGGTTTTTTGTCTCTTTTGCAGTATTTTTCCACCAACACACACTTTTTTTAAGCACTGCAGTTTGCAATTTTGTGTAGTGAAATTGGTTGGTTTTTTTTCCTTTATAATTTCTTTTATCACTTCTAGAAGTCACCACCCAAATTTGCTCCTGTCTTATTTTCCTTTTATATTTAACCTTCTCACCCATGGGTAAGAAATAGGTCATCTCTGCGCGATCCCATAGAACGTATGTCAGTACCTTTCACATACTAAGCATTCAATAATGTTTCTTAAATATTCTTAAGGTTTCTTAAATATTTTTTATCAAGAGATAAAATGTAGAAAACACTGTCCATTACTATAATCTTACTAGTCTCTTTGCAGGCTATTCAGCCAATATATTGATAGATACAAAAATAAAATACACTCTATAATGAAGGCCAAGACAAGACAATGCTGCAGATTTGGTCTGTTTCTTTCCACTGTGGGACTATAAATCATACTGTTTAAGGAAATCTGTTTTTGTGGGCAAACCAAATTTTAATGTCTGTGGTTAAGTCATACGTAGGGATTTTTCACACATATAGCCTGCAGAGTAGCAAGCTGGATAACAGTATGTTATTCATTTTCCTAAGTCACAGTCCTCAGATCTCAGATCTCTGTTACTCACACCGGGCTCTATAACCATGGAGTGAAGAACTGCTGAATAATTTATTACAATTCACATCGTAACTTATTCTGCTGTATTATAATTCACAGACACAACCACTTGTATTATAATGACATGTTGGTAGTTTTGTATGTCAGTTATCAAATCTTCCACAGAAAAATATGTATGTATATGCAATGCATAGATTTAAACAACCAAAACATCACCCCAGTGAAGAGCAGACAGCTTTATTCCTCTTTTCTAGTTTGAGTAATTGTAATTTTATTTCATTGCAGAGAAACAGTCGATTAGGTCAAAAAGCCTACTACAATAAAAAACGTAACACCTGTTTCCCCTTGGATTATAGAACATTTATATAGAGTACCTATCAATATAATTTGTATTTGAAAACCTATAAAAAAACTGCTAAAATGACAGCTGTGGAAATTAATCTGACAGTGAGGGTGGCAGCACAGCCTTTATTTTCCTCTAATGGTTATAGCTTTTACCTATAAATGTATCAGTAAGGCAAATAATTGCTGGTAATCCTATCCTTGTATTTTGGAAGAGCTCTGTCTCCTCCTAATACATAAATAGTCCAGAGATGATTAGGGCTTTATAATCTTTTCTGTTTACCGACCAAAAAAAAAAAAAAGAAGGTATTGGACTACTCTTTTCATATATAGATTTATCTTATGGTTTGAATATGTTCATTCTAAGTGTAAGTTAATAATCACTTTAAAAATAATTTACTATTGCCTATTTAAGGTAACAAATTTAAGAAAGGTTCCTTTAATGGAGTATAAATGTAGTAGGTACATGGTTTGTATGAAAACATCAACTATTCTTTGTGTGTCCAAGTCTGAGTGTTTTTAAAACTACAGAGAAGGTGCTTTTTAACTTTATGACAAAACTAAGAAATAGGATGATGACTTAAATGTAAAAGTATGATTTATAGCCCAACTAGTGCCAAAAAGGATATCAGCAGCTTACAGTGAAAGACTTTATATAATTAGACCATTAAAATATAAAATGAACATCAAATCCAGAGAACAATGGTTCTTTATCTTCAGTGAGGGGGTGGGGGTGGTGGAGGTTACTGAAAATTTGATAAAAGGACACTCCCCCAGATTCTCACAAGCACACAAACAATTTTACCTATCATTTCAGAGGGGGTCATGAACTCCCTGAAGTTGATACACAGAGGATGGATTAAAACTCCTGCCATAGAGAAAGAGAGAAGAAATTATCCATATCAAAAGCCTAGGCTAATAAAGTTATTATAATTAAAATGAAATATAATCCAAGCTTCCATGCAGCCTAAGCAAACAGAAAACACAATGGACTAAATAATTCTCAATGACTGATAGAAGTGTACCAGATCATAAGACAATTTTTCTCTGAAATGAAATCCTTGAAGAATTTGTCATATGAATTCATATAAAGCAAATACTGAACATCATAAGAGAAAACGTATATAGTTACAGGACATGAGAAACAGTTTTCATATAACTGCATCTTATCAAGATTGATAAAATATGAGGGAATGATACTTAACTATAGAACTAACTTGCTTTCTTGATGATCAAGTTGGATATAAGGTTAGAAATGAGGTTATGCCACCACTCTCCATTCCCATACTCCTAACAGCTTGTTACAAAAATGATAAAATTTTTGCTGAGTTCAGACCTAATCTCAGAATCCTGTAAACTGCCACTTTCCATAAGTTGAAATAACCAGTTGAAACCTTTATATGTGACACAATAATGTAATAGAGAATCAAGAATCAGCATAGAAGAAAGGTTAAGAGTATAGAAAATGGAGCCAGTCTGAATTTGAATCCTGGCTCATCTGCTGAATAGCTAGCTATATGACCTTCTCATTGTGCCTCTAATAGCCCCCCCTTACCTACAGGGGTACATTCCAAGACCCCCGGTGGATATTTGAAACTGTAGATAGTACCAAACTCTATGTATACTATGTTTTTTCCTATACATATATAACCTACGATAGAGTTTAATTTATCAATTAGACACAGTAAGAAATTAGCATCAATAACTAATAGTAAAATAGAACAATTATAACAATATACTGTAATAAAAGTTACATGGATGGCTTTGGGGCCATTATCGAGTAAATTGAGAGTGCCCTGAACACGAGCACTGCGGCACTGTGACAGTCCATCTGATACCTGAGAGGGCCACTAAGCGGCTAACAGGCGGATAGCGGATACCGTGGGCATGCTGGAAAAAGGGGAGATTCACATATGGGGCGGGCAGGATAAAGCCGGAGAGCCCGAGATTTCATCCCACTAACCACAACAGCTCAAAATTTAAAACGTAGGAGTTGTTTCTGGAATTTTCCATTCAATATTTTCAGACTGCGGTTGACTGCAGGTACCGTATTTGCCGGCGTATAAGACGACTGGGCGTATAAGACGACCCCCTAACATTTCCACTCAAAATACAGAGTTTGTTATATACTCGCCGTATAAGACTACCCCCTCTTCCGCACACCTTCCACACACCAAATAAAAGGTAAAACAATATCAGATTTGATTTGGCCCACTGAAGTGCAAACAAGCGTATTGTATTTCGTGTCACCACATAACCGTTTTGGCGATGTTGAGCCACCATGTCTGCTACATGTTTTTCGAGTTCTGGCCAGTGTGGGGTGCCTCTTCTTAATGCACACTTACCCTTGGCATACTCTTTAATGCTTTCTCATTTGATTTCCAGTCCCGAACCATCTTTTCTGTTACTCCATATTGTCTTGCAGCAGCACAATTATTATTTTCCTTAGCAAAGTTTACAACTTTCAGTTTAAAATTTGCATCATACTTCTTTCTTTTGGCTGGTGCCATGATAGGGATGACAGGGATTTGACTGGTCGACATTTTCTATGCTGTACTGTACAATGGTGCAGTATTGTGGTTGGCTGTTGGCTGTATACAAAGCCTGATTTGATTGGTCCCTGCTCCCTGTTTGCCCGCCCTGTCACTATAGCAGTCTGGTCCACCCTTGCATCAGCATCTCCCTGGGACCTCACTAGTGCGCAAGTGCGAGCTCTTCAACATTCTAACAGGCACCATGATAGCGCGAAATCGCGAATCTTCAATGCATAATATGTAAAGAAATATACGGTAACCCGAATTACCACACTCGCAAAATCACACACAGCCGACCATACACCCAGTATGGTATCGCGATTCGCGATTTTGCGCTATCATACTGGGTGTATGGTCGGCTGTGTGCGATTTTGCGAGTGTGGTAAAATCGCATAACAGCAAAATCGCATAACAGCCGAGCATACACCCAGCAGCGCTGCTGATGCCTGAACGGTATGTGGAATGAAGTGGGCGGGCATCGGGAGGCCACTATGGCACGGGGCAAGCACTATGGGCAGTCTATCTGAAGTGTACCTGGCGTATAAGACGACCCCCCACTTGGAGGCATATTTTTCAGGGCCAAAAAATCGTCTTATACGCCGGCAAATATGGTAACTGAAACCACGGAAAGTGAAACTGTGGATAGGAGGACGGCTGTACACTGCAGTTTCTCATCTGCAAGGTGGTGATAACAACAGTCCTTAGTCGAGTTGTTAAGAATTAAGTGAATTAATCTATATAAAGCTCCCAGAACAGTGTACAGAATTGTGAAGATTAAATGGGATCAGACAGGGTCTGACATACATATAACATCAGCTATTATGAAATCCTTCAAGAACGTATATTTTTAAATCTTTAGGTTACTACAGAAGTCTTTTTACTTAATTAAATTAAAATGCCCAGATTTTTACTAAATGTAGACATTATCAAGGTCTGTAGAATCCCTAATCTTGACTAATTTAACTACATATATCCTGAATCAATCCCTTGCTTCCCGCTTCTTCTCTGTGGCCCAAATTTTAAGAAGCTGGAAAATATACTAAGTGGCCTTTAAGGAAAATCGACTGATTAAAGAGTTATTTCTCTATGCATATCTTACTGAATGTCCAGTGTTTTTCAAAGCCATCTGTTCTCAACTGTTTCTATTTGGCTTCAGCTCTATTGATCTAGTTAATCTTTAATTCATGTAAAATTAGGGCAAAGTCACATCTTACTCCAGAATTAAGTTCTAAAGTCACTGTAAAAGGCAAAAATTGTACACAGTCAAAATTGCCTTTGAATACCTCTTAAATCAGCCTAAAGTATTATCCCTCAAAAAGGCCCAAACAGCCAGTTTTCCTCTAGCACGGTTTATCTCGTTGTCCATTCAGCTGAATACTAGATGGAAGTGGCTGGCCTGTTCAGGAAAGGCTGAAATCACACTCAGGTAAGGGAGCTGTTTACACTACGAAACACGATCCACACCTGAAAGAACATCTTCCACCTCTCACTGAGAGACACAAAATCACTGGTCAGGGACACAGGAATGGCTGGATGACTCTTCCCTGCACTCCTTGACCTGTGCTTCTCCCAAGCATGCTCCTTCCTTTCTATAAGGGCGATTGTACATAGGTTGAATTTACAGGAATATGATGCAGTGCATGTGAAATAATGTTTGTACTAAAAACTCTAAAAGTGGTTCTGATGCCATGCAACTTTAATGTTTATGTATTATATGTTACTTCTCTAAAGTGAAATGTTATTTTTTGAGGTTTCCATATGCTATTTGGTCAGGAAATGTTTTTGTGCTAAATGTTCTAAACTTTCAATACTCCACTTAGCTGGTAGAACTCAGATTTTGTGGAACAATTTCACCTGATCCCCTTAACCCCTCCTTCAACAGGGATTACAGTGGGGAATTAAGCTGCAGTCTTCGGGAAATGCCAGAGAAATTCGTATTTATAAAAACAGAAGAACACCACTGAGGATGTAGGGTAATTCAGATCATGTTGCCTAATGAGTATTCCCACATTCAAAAAAGGAATCAGATATATCATTAAGACACTCAATCACCTAATGGAATCATCTACAGAATGTGTGAAGCTGGGGTGTGTCAGGCCAATCAATAACTGCTTTTATGATGGAAGAAAAATGTATTCAATAGAAAAAAAATGAGAAACATGATCTATATTTTTGCAATAAAGAGAAATGAGGACAAATTTTACCAGAATTGGGAAATTAAATGAAGACAAAAATACACTTGCTTGGCATATGCAACGAACTCTTCTAAAGCTTTATGTTAGCCCAATTTTTCACATCCTTCTTTTAAAATACAACACTAAGAGTTTGACAACTTAGTCTTTGGAGTTGCTGTTTGGGTACAAGATGGAAAAGCACAAATGAATTTGCAAGTGACTTTTTACAAGTTATTGTTTCTCTTCAGTAAAGGGGGGAGGGGAGAAAGAAGGAGTAAATGTTATCAGAATTATCTGATAAGCTAATTTCTGGGGGAGAAGTGTAGCAGGAAGTGCCTTTGCAAATGAACCTCTAAATTAAGCCCACTGGAAAAAAAATGCCTTTTCAATTCTCTGTGGGAGAATTCTTCTTCTTTAGGTCCAAATATCTCTGCTTAACAAATTATATACTCATAGATATAATATAATCAGGTTACTTTCAGATTTTAAATTCTGCTAATAAAGAACAAGATACTACAGTACCAGGACAATAATACAAAACCAGTCTAGTTTTATATTTTGCCATTGATAAATTATCTTTCTGTATTCTTTGAGACCTGGCTTTTTGAAAAAAGGAGAAAATAAATTAAAAGTCTAGAAAGTCTCCACTGTGGTTATTTATTCACTTAATTAGTAACTGAATGTCTACCAAGTCCCAGGCAATGATTTAGGTATTTTCTTATGCACTCTCATATGTAATTGGAGAAGACACAACATCGCCATGGTTAAAAAAAAAAAAATTAGTAAAGTGTTTCATTTTAATTATAACCAGGTAGTCAATGCTCAAAATATATTTTTATTGCTTATTTTCAGCAACTTGTGAGTAGATATTCACCTGAAGCTTCTTGCCCTTCCTTCTGAAACCTGTGCTTTTATTTATTCATTCATCCATCCATGTATCCATAATTACCCCACTGCTGGTATAATAGTGGGGGTGAGGGCGGGGGGAAGAGATCTATGTATGTAAATATGCAAAGACAGTTCCTGAACTTAAACAGGCATGGCTTTTCCTCATTTTAGAAAGGTCAAGAGGAAACAAAATCAATTACTTGGTAGATCTAATAAAAGATTTAAGGTGCTCAGATAACAGACATGAAAGTGCCCTTTAAAGCCATAAAATGCTATTATAATGTAATATATTACTACTAAACAACATTGCTTGATTACTCTGATAACTTCAATTATTCATCTATTACATGAATATCAAGAGTCTCCCTACTAAACTAAATTGGTATATTTAAAAACCAAATAAGGCCTGTAATATCATTTTTTGAGAAGTTTAGTTACAGTTAATTAAAAATATCCAATACTCTGTGCCAATTCAGTCAAGTTTGAAGAAATTATATCCTTTGGGAGTTTCTAGTCATTTATTATGATTTGGTAGAAAGAAAATGGGATTTAAAGTTAGGATGTGAATTCTGGCTTTGTGTGGCCTTCAACAATGTGAGGTCTATGAGATTAAGTCTCCTTAATTGTACAGTGAGGGTGATTATACCTACCTGGAACACATGTTGTGAAGATTAAATGAGAATACAACAATATTCAGCACAATGTCTATCACTTGAGAACTCTATTTCTTTTTTATTTTCTTTCAAATAATATGTAACCTATTTTTCAGTTATATACTCTTTTACCAGACAATACATCCTCTGTGGGGTTTATTTGGTTTTTTTTTTTTTTATTTATGCCCCTCCATTTTTATGTAAATGGAACTCTAATCTCAATACCTTTTACCATCTCATCTTTTTTTATGTACCCTGTAATGCCTACAATATTGGCTAAACACATAAACTAAGGACCATAATAAATAGGCCCAAAGGGTATTGCATTTATAAATGTATTTACATAAAAAAAACAAACAAAAAAAAAAACAAGGACTATCTGAAATGAGAACTTACCCAGAAAATGTGGGCTGAACAAAGCCCTAAATTCTCTGCACAGTGTAGTCCCTATTGTAAATTTGTAATTCTACTATTAATTATTGGAATGTATCATTTCTTTCTTTAGGTCTAATGCAGCAAAATCAAAAACAAAAAATGTAATTTAGAATGAATTTTTGTTACCTTTCTAACATTATTCATTTGTATACAAGAGCTGAAAGTCTTTCAAAATCAAAGTACACAAATCTCCAATACAATCATTTCTCCAAGCAAAATTTCCATTATTCTCTTATAACAATGCAATAGAAATGACAATTAAAATTAGTAATTTTAGTTCGTTATCTGAAAAATGTAAGCATGTGCTTACAAATTCAAGAGCAACCAATGAAGGCATTACAACTGCCCAGCCTCACACACTTCTATGCTATTTACTAATCTTCCGTGTATGTTTTCCTCTTTGACGCATTGTTCTAGTACTCACTAGAATAAACAAACCTTGTACAGTTAATGATGCTACAGCACTAACAGTAAAAAGTTGGCCCTCTTCCACTTTTGACTATAAAAATCTTCATTAAGGAGGCTAATGAACACTAATATGAAAAGTTCACTGCACAAAGAGTCATATAACTTGTTAAAAGGAATAAATGTGTATTAGATAATAAAATTCCCACAAAGCTAGACACTAATCTATCTTTACATACAAATAATGTATGCAAATATGAATTTGTCAATATGGTAACAATATAATTACTAAAGATCATCTAGTATTTCTTGGATAAAATTTCTGCACAAATTCTGCACTTGGATAAAATATGCACAAAAGGCATATTCGTTTTCTAAGTTTCTCCTAAGTATGTTTTACAAAAAAACAAAAAACGGCCGGCCAAGTGGCGCGATGGTTAAGAACTCGCTTGGGATGCCAGAGGGCCCCAGTTCAGATCCCACATATGAGGGCCAGTGACACTGCCCTCCACAGCTAAGATGCTGAACAACAGCTCAACCTGGAGCTGGGCTGCCGTGGGTTGCCGGCGAGGGCGTAGGCTGCAGCCCCTGTGGCAGTGGGTTGCCATGGGCTACTGTGTGTGGCCAGCAGCCAGCGTGAGCGGCCGGCAGCTGCAGTGAGCGGCCGTCCAGAAGCCGGCGACTGATCTGCCTCACCCGGGAAAAGCGCAATGATGGTGCCAACTTGGGCCAGTGAGGCGGTGTCCTCCACAACTAGACTGAAGAACAAAATGAAAACGACAGCAACTTGTTTGTTCCCCTTCCCCCAATTCCCCAGCACTGTTCCCATCCCCCCAATTCCCCAATAAAAATATTTTAAAAAAAACATAAACCATGTTTAAAATTTTTACCATTTAACAGTTTACTTTTTTTCCATATAAAACTCAAGGTATATCTTTTTCTATCTATAAAATCACTCTTAATGAATATAATAATAAGAGGCTAAAGGCTGCACAGGTTAAAAAAAATCTCCATCATTAAACAAGGGAAAAACCATCAAAGTTGTGCCACTGATAAGCAGTGGCAGCTAACAATATCAAGTGGAAATGAATAAATATGCAGGCTAAAGAAAAATTCTAAAGCATCGTAATGTATATAAAAGATAAAATATTCTCTAAATTGGCATTAGGTGAAACAAAGTCTGCTGCATCTTATATTTAAATATTTAGAAGAGGACTATTTGGTTAAAAATTTATTGTCAATGCCCTAAGACCAAGAAAAAAAAATACCTGTTGTAGACAATTGATTTAAAATTTTTGAAATACCACGAAAGTACTTAGGAGTTCAATTAACTTAGCCAATGCTAGAAAAATGTCTGTAAACTTGCTAAAATGATTATGCCTGAACTTATGGTAGAATAATGTTTTGCTGAGACACAAAACAGTATAATCTTTAACATTAAATTATTTTCTTAAAGCTATTATTTCAAAATGAGTATATGTTGCTCTTTAGAGAAATTTCAGAATATCAAACACAAAATTAAAAATCAGCATGAGACCTGATGCATAATAAGCGCTCAATATGTAATAATGTTGTTATGGAAACTGCCCATTTTACTGGCTCTAGTGCAGATGAAGAATTTTGTTCACCAAAAAAAACCAAACAAGGATAGTGTCCTTTGAAGGTTTTCTTTGCAGTTCCCTTTGTTTAAACTTCAATAGCTATTTAATAATTATATTTCTATTCAGTGATAACTATTTTCAAGCAAAGAAGTTGTCATGCTTTATAAGAAATTTGGGAGCTTTAATTGCTTTTATTAACGAATTTATTAACCTAATACCACTTTAACGGTAATAATTCAATTTTTCTCAGCAGAAAGACTTGCGAGTTAGAATGTACTACTTCCCTTTTCAATATAATTAACCTTGATATTCACCTGCAAAGTGCTCCATACTGTCAATAGACTAAAATGATCATAATCTAAATCATAAAGATTCTAGTAAAATGTGAAGGCTGTCATCCCTGTGACATTTGTATTTGTAAGAAGCAAAGAAAATTGTAGAAACGATTTAAAACACATTTCCATAAACTCAACAAATAGTCTTCTATTTCAATATATATCCTGGCTTTGTGGACTGCTCACGACTGTAACTGGAAAATACAAGGTAAAAGGATGTCATTACTCTAACATTACCTGAAGAATAAAAGGATGTCATTACCCTCACCTGAAGAACAAAGCTCGATGTACTGACTACTACTCTGCAACAGACATTTATCTGTATGAAGGATACTATGCCTTTAGGATACTAACATTCTAATGGAAGAGAACAGACAATACACATAATCATAAGTAAATGATAGAAGTACATGCTAGGTGTTTAGTACCCTGGAAAGAAACAGAGTAAAAAAGATTGGCTTTGCTGAGGTAGGCTGGTCAGAGTAGGCTCACTGAGGTGGCATTTGAAGAAAGCCTGAAAATCAGGTAATAAGTCAGGCAGCTATTCAAAGCAAGAACAACCCAAGCAGAGGAAACCGCTAGTGCAGAGACCCTAGGTGTAAGCATGTCTGGCAAGTCTGAAGAATAGGAAAGAGGCCAGTGTGGCAGGAGCAGAGGACAGGCACACCTGAGAGATACGTGGGTTCAGTTCCAGACCACCGTAATAATGCGAGAAAGCAAGTGTCGCAACAAAGCCAGTATTAAGTCATTTTGTTGGTGGAGGGTCTTGCCTTCAATTTGTAAAAAAATGCAACACCTGTGAAGTGCAATAAGTGAAGCGCAATAAAACAAGGTGTTCCTCTAATCGACACAATATGAGGTGAGGTCAGAGATAAAGAGGGACTTGATCACTTACCATTTCATAGGCCACTGTAATGGGAATCCAAGGAGTAATATGATCTTCCTTTCATTTGAAAAGGACCATCCTGTCATATTAGGAATAGGCTATAGGGAAGGAAGGACAGAAGTGGGGAGACCTGCTGGGAAGAAGCTATAGCAATTAATTCAAGCAAGAAATGAAGATGGCCTGGACCAGAATAGTAACAATGGAGGAAGTGAGAAGGGGTTAGACTTGAGGTATATTTTGAAGGTAGGACTAAAAAGACTTGCTGACAGAATGGATGTGGAATGAGAGAGAAAGATAGGAATCAAGGAAAACTCCAGAATTCTTTGCCTAACTGGAAAGGTGGATTTACTATTAAGTGACGTGAAAAAGACTGTGGATGAAGCAGATTTGGGAGGGGAAACAGGAGTTCAGTTTTGAACCTGTTACTTTTGAGGTGCCTATTAAATATTCAAATAGAGTGTTGAATAGGCAGCTAGACACAAAGGTTAAATTTTAAATGATGGGTTTACTTTACAGGCAGCTGAACAAAAACAAAACTTAAACAATAAAATTAAATGTTAATTGTTAATATCTATTTCAGTAGCTAATTAATAGAAATTTTCACTATTATTAATCTTCCTTTTGTACATCTAGTAATGCTCCGTTACTAAAGGTCACAAAACTCTACAAAAACTTACTGAATTAGATACCCTAATAGAATTATAATTTCATCCAAGAGTCAGCTAAAAGTGAATATGGGCAAACAGAAAATACTGAGGCTTAAGTATTTAGGCTCACAGCTCCACAATACAGAGGGCTTAATTCGCACCTACAATAGAGGTATAATGCTTGGGTGGGGGAGGGGGGAAATGCTGAAGGGTCCTGTGAGATTTCATCCGAAGCTTTTACTGCAGGCATAGTAAGCCCCACAGATTCATAATGGCATCATAAATAGTGCTGTTGTGTACTGCAGAAACAAAACTATTTAATGACAGGGTTTCTCCCTAAACAAAATAACTGGATCATTACCATTTATTAAGGATAACAAGGTAAAGCTGGAATTGAGTACTCATAGTTAATGTAGTAATAATAAGAAGCACACTGCTATGCAGCTAAACACGGCCATATATCAAGTATTACCCAAGTTAGCTATTTATCTATTTTTTTTAGCACTTCAATGGGCTAGTGCATTAGCACAGCTTTAAAATAAAACAAAATTAGCCCTGTAAAAACTGCTGCATTAAAGAATTAAAACTCAGAATATCTTAACAACTGAAATGGGGGAAGGTAAAACAGTGGATAGAATAAATGAAAAATGGGAATTACCAGTGACTAAAATGTGAATGTTTAGCCAATTATCCTAACCTTACATATTAAGCAATAAGGTCAGAAGGGAAATTATTGAGATGCTATTCTCCTAAATCAATATTTCCAAAACCTCCCCACCGCCACTCAATCAATGTATTTGACTAGATTTTTTTTATTATACAACTGAATGTTTTCATTATGTTAAGTGAAAGAATCCAGACACAAAAGACCACACCTTGTATGATTCCATTTATATGAAATGTCCAGAACAGGAAAATCCAGAGAGACAGGAAGTCAGTCAGTGGTTGCCAGGGGTTGGTGGCAGGGAGGAATGGGAAATGACTGCTAATAGGTATGGGTTTCTCTTTGGGATGATGAAAATGTTCTGGAAGAAATAGTGGAGCTAGTTGCACAACTTTGAATACACTAAAACCGCTGCATTACACACTTTAAAAGGGTGAATTTTATGGTATCTGAATTATATCTCAATTTAAAAAAAATAACAGCCTTAAGTCCTTTATAGGGTATGAGGTAAAAGCCCATACATACCTCACTACCTCAGTAGTTCCATGATCAATCACTATATTACAGTATCACAACTAAAGTTCAGAATGAGGTCCTAAACTAACAAGAAAATGTTAAACTCAGTATATTCTGTTTCATAGGTGAAAGAAATGCATAACTCATTTTATCTTAAATGATATACAAAAAATTGGGGAACTTAACGGGACACATTTCAGTTGCTCAATACTTCATCTTCCAAAAACACACAATTGGACAATTTTTCCATCTTATTGAAAAATGTCTTCTTTCCCCAACTACTTCACTAATCCTGTGTATTGGTTTTTAAAAGCAACATTTCCCCCTGATGTTGTCAGGGAGAAAATCCCGCCCCCACTTCAAGGTCAGTTCAACACCACCCGACTATTCCTATTCCTACTATTCCAGAGCTCACTGTTTTGTTTTTTTAACTGCTACCATACATATGGTCTGCTCCTAACAATTTAACATTATATAACTTTTTTTTATTTTATTGGGGAACAGTTTGTTTTTCCAGGACCCATCAGCTCCAAGTCAAGCAGTTGTCTTCAATCTAGTCGTGGAGGGCGCAGCTCCATAGCCCATGTGGGAATCAAACCAGCAACCTTGGTGTTATAAGCCCGTGCTCTAACCACCTGAGTTAACTGGCCACCCTTATTGAACTCTATATTTGCACAATACTTTAGTGTTGTTCTAGAAGCTTTCATTTACATTATTATATTTGATCCTTTTATCATCCTGTGAGGTAAGTGGATTCAATTCAGTAAAAATAAGGAATTTGTTCAATTTCTCAGGCAGATCTTGGACTAAATTCAGATATTCTGACTGAATTTTGACCAATGAGAAGGAGATGCTCAGCAGGTTTTCAATAAATGAACAAGGCTGTTAGAATTATCTTACTACTTAATAGCACACTTCCTTTGTATACCATCTGATGTTTTTTCTCTAATTATTCCAAGTGGATCAGCCTTATTTCAACAATTAAGATTATAAACTCCTAAGGTGGAGGCCGTATCTTACACTTATTCCATGTCACCACAGCACTGAACACACTTAGATGAGTTGATTAAAATGAGAAGCCACCCATGAACACTGAATGTATTCATGGTTGTTGAGCTGTATCATCAGAAAAGACAAACTAAACAGGAAAACTCTAAAAAGAAACTTTTAATCCATATCCCGAACTTATATGAGCTTAAAACCGAACTTAAGCTCACTGTTTTGAATAATTAACAAATACATTAAGATTCTGTTTATAATTGCACTGTACAGAATATTTTTTACCTTAAGTGGGAGCGTATACCTTTCAAAAACCATTATTCTCCTAAACAACTGACGGTGGTAGGCTCTACTACAAGACCGAAGACCTAAGACAATCCACAGACCTGTGAGAATGAAGCAGGGAGCCTCACACTGAGGGTAATTAATACAGAAAACTAGAGATTACATTTTAAGGATAAACTATATTTTAGCTGACAATAAACACCCCAATTAATGAGTTTTGTAAACATGAAAAACTAATGATAGGAAATAGTCAATGCAATCTCCTAATGAATTTTCTAATCATCTTCCTTTTACTGACATTAAGCCCAGCTGATGAGACTTCCACATACAGACGAAAATGCAAACCCTGTATCAAGAGATATTAACAACCAAGTAATCTAGGGTCACACACAAGATACTTACGTGTATGCTTAGCTTTTTAGAGACAAATAAAACATTCAGAAGTTCTCTGTCTTAGTAACTGCATAGAAAACAAATATAAGTGCCTTATTACATGCAATATACCATATTCAGAAAATAATGAATTATACTCGTATGTCATACGATTTCACCATCCTCAAAACAAATGAAGAAAAATGCATGCAACCCTTCCTTATAAATACTAATAGTAACTACATGAAGGACTGACAGTTACTGAGCCCTTATGTGCCAGGCACTATGTTAAAGCATATAATCCTCACACAAACCCATGCAATTTTACAGATGAGGCAACTTAAGACACAGAGAAGTTATATAACTAGACCAAGAGGTTATATATACGTAACCCAGGTAGTCTCCCCAGAAGAAACTATTGTGCAATAATGCCTCCCTAACTCAAAGTAACAGGTGCTGTGGGTGCATTAAGAGCAGAGAAAATTATAGAACAGAGGTGATATGTGAGCTAGCCTTCAAGTCCAAATGGAAGAAATGGAGCAAAGGCTCTGTTTATGCACATATGCAGGGGAAGGCTTTCCAACTCTGCAACTTCTTTTTGGCCCTGGTACACACAAGACACAGGCGAGAGTAGTGGCAGAGACAGGCAGTTCACACATCCACAGGAAACGTGAGGGCACGTTTCAAGCCTGGCTCTATGAGAAGCCTTTGCGATTCTTCAGGTAGAACAATCCTGACAGCTCTTTCTCTGCAGCATAAAGAAAGAGTGTATGTTGACCACACTTAATTGTGTGTTGCAAAAGATGGGAGCTAGACGGATATAAACTGACATGCTACCAACAACAACTTCTCTAGTGAGAAATATACCAGATTAACGGGAAGATAATAGTGACACAAGCACAACCTGCTGTGTTCAGTCCGGAGTCATTGTCCAGCTGTGAGTTCTAACACGTGTTCCTAAGTAAGGTGGCCCCTGAGCCCGTCTGGACAACATTCCAGTGGGGAGAGCCCTGCTTCCCAATGGGAAAGCCTTCCCTCTTGAGCCCAATTATGGAATCTGGTTAAATAGGTAACATGGGTAATTGCGGAAAGTTACTCTTGAAATCTCAATGCAATTTGATGATCTTTATTCACTATTACTTTAGTCACTTATCACTGAGGACAATGAGTAACTGCAATCTTTTTTTTTTTTTAAAGATTTTTATTGGGGAATTGGGGGGATGGGAACAGTGCTGGGGAATTGGGGGAAGGGGAACAGACAAGTTGCTGTTGTTTTGTTCTTCAGTCTAGTTGTGGAGGACGTTGCTTCACTGGCCCATGTTGGTATTATCACTGCGCTCTTCCCAGGCGAGGCAGATCAGTTGCCAGCTTCTGAATGGCTGCTCACTGCGGCTGCTGGCCGCTCACGCTGGCTGCTGGCTACACACGGTAGCCCATGGCAACCCACTGCAGCAGGGGCTGCAGCCTACGCCATTGCCCAGCCCAGCTCCAGGTTGAGCTGTTGTTCAGCATCTTAGCTGTAGAGGGCAGTGTCACTGGCCCTCATATGTGGGATCCGAACTGGGGCCCTCTGGCGTCCCAAGCCAGTTCTTAACCAACGCGTCACTCGGCCGGCCCGAGTAACTACAATCTTATTCCACGTTTTTATTCAGTTGAAGAGTTCATTCATGATCAACTTTAGACCTACTCACAAAGAACTGAGTACTCTTCTCTCTCCTGACCTCACAGGAACCCCACTCCTGGTATTCCTCCCACTCCCTGGATGGCAAACTCCTTCTGTCCCCTTTACTGACTCCTCGTTCACCCACCTCTAAACACTATGGCTGCAGAGGGCTCAGTCTGGGGTTCTCTTCTTTTTCTATTCCCTTTCCATACATAAATTCATCAAATCCTATGTATTTAAATATCTTTATGATAAAAACTTTAAATTGATATTTCTAGTTCTCCACTCATGTTCAACTGACTGTCTGACATCTCCACTTGGATTTCTCACAGACATTTTACAATTAACATATCGAAAACAAAACTCTTGATCCTGTTCGCCAAACCACTTCCCCCCACAAACCTTTCCCATCTCATAATAGGCACCACCACTTCCCCCAACAGACTCAAACCCAACCTGTTCCCTCCCTTTTCTCTAACATTCCCAACTCTGCCATCTATCCATGAGCCTCCTATCAATTCTCTAATGACCCTCTTTTCCATATTCACTGCTACCGCAGGAATCCAGAAGACCCTCCTCTCTCACCTGGATGACTATCAGCCTCCAATCTTGTACCCCCACCTCCAGTCTAGCAGCTATTGCAATCTTCATAAAAACCAGGCTCTCATGGATTTGGCTCCAGCCTCATTCTGCAGTCTTACCTTGTGCCATAACATCCCCCTGCCCACTCCCCTTCAATTCATTTGCACCAGACTTCTTCTAGCTCCTTGAACACCAGAGCAGGTATCTGCTTTAGTCTCAGCACATGCAGCTTGTTAAGCGGAGTCCTCCACACCTTAGGTAGCTAGCCTTTTCTTCATTTAGCTCTGTTTAGAAGTCATCTCCTTAGAAAAGCCTTTCAAATCCAAACTAAAAGGATATCCCCACCCTAAAACGCATCCCTTGTTTGTTTTTTTCATAGCAATTATTAAGTCTGTTTACTTTTCCCAACCCATCAGGCACGTTTGGGTTTTTTTAAAAGACAAGTCCCAGTCTGCCTTCACAGCTGAAATGTAAGCTAGCTCCACAAAGACTGGATATCCTTTTTGTCTTATTTATAATTGAATCCCCAGTATCCCGCACAGTATTAATCATATAACAGGCCCTTAGAAAACATTTGTTTAATGTTAAATGAATATTCATTTCAAAATACACTCTACTCCGTTTTATTATTCACTTAATCTGGTAATAGTTATTTTCTGAACACACCAGCACATTACCATTCTTATTCAAGTATGTCCTTTTATTTTGCTGTTTCCCACGCCCCAGTACCATTTTGACCCTATTCATAGACTTCACTATTAATCTGACCCGCTGCTTCCACAAACATGGAGGTTAATCTTATCCCTGAGACAAACTCTTACCTCTTAACAATGTGGCAAAATGCATTTCTGCTCTATCCCACCCTAATTCTGAAAGCACTTAGAAAGAGCTGCTTATCCTAAGCCTCTATGGGTCAGTATGTCAGGAGAGCCACTCCTTCCCAAGTCTCCAGTTGATCATGGGGCGTCAATCCCAACAGTCCTTGACTATGTCTAATTTATAAAGTTAAATGTTGTAAGTATATAAATATCAGTTTAAGCCTGCCTAATCTCTTGCCTAGAGAAGTGTGCTTACTCAAATATAGCTTCTACTTTGTAGGTTTGTCAAAACTCCCCGGATGATAGGCGTGACCATGGGGAGCTGAAGGTCCTGGGTACATTTACATGTATGTGCCCAACTGAACATCCATCTCCAACTACCTTCAAATAGAATGCTGAAAATCTGTTCAACCAAAAGCTACCATCTCCGAAATCCACAGTCAGGAGTCCCTAGCTGGCTGATTACAAAACTATGCTCCATTTGGTCATGTCCCAGTCCAAACCCCTAACTTCTTAAAATGATGGCAAGCAGGTGAAAGAACATTTCAAGTATGGAGGACGATGACGTCAGAAATCAGGTACAACTCTATTTCTCAGTAAGAAGATGCTGTCTGCAGCCAACCACTACCCTACACTTCTATGGCCTCAAAATTCGGGAAAACCGTGTAACAGCTTCTCTCCAGCTGAAATTGGACACATCTGGCCCACACATAATTTGAAGGAGAATCAATTTTAGATAACTGCCACATGGTAATTTTATAATTATTAAATGTTTTATAACACCTGTATTTACATATCTGAGGAGGTGACCCTGAATTTAGTACTTTGACCACTTTGCCCATTATAATGTATTCAGAATACTATCTATGATTCTTATTCAATCGGGGTTGTTTGTTTGTTTTTAAGAATATTATGAGTTTTTCAAAAACCTGATTTCTATTTTTTTATTTTTCAATTAGAGTTGACATTCAATATTATTTTATATTAGTTTCAGGTGTACAACACAGTGGTCAGACTATTAGATTTACAAAGTGATCACCCTAATAAGTCTAGTACCACCTAGCACTCTACATAGTTATTACAATATTATTGACTATATTCCCTAGACTGTACTTTACATCCCCATGACTATTTTGTAACTACTAATTTGTACTTCTTAATCCCTTCACCTTTTTCACCTTCCAATCTGGCAAACATCAGTTTGTTTTTTACATCTATGAATATTTCTGTTTTGTTCGTTTATAATTGTTCTTTAATACCACATATAAGTGAAATCATATGGTTTTTGTCTTTCTCAGCCTGACTTATTTCACAAAGCATAATACCCTCTAGGCACATCCATGTTGTCACAAATGGTAAGATTTCATTCTTTCTTATGGCTAACATTCCATTGTATATACAAGTATGTACCACTTCTTTATCCAATTGTCTATCAATGGACACATACATTGCTTCCATATCTTGGCTATTGTAAATAATGCTGCAGTGAACATTGGGGTGCATATATCTTTTCAAATTAGTGTTTTTTATTTCTTCAAATAAAAACCCAGAAGTGAAACTGCTGGGTGATAGCTAATTCTTTGTCCTCCATACTATTTTCCATAGTGACTACACCAATTTAAATCCCACCACCAATGCACAAGGGTTCTCTTTTCTCTACATCATTGCCAACATTTGTTTGTTGCTTTATTGATGATAGCCATCCTGACAGGTGTGAGGTGATAGCTCATTGTGGTTTTAATTTGCATTACTCTGATTAGTAACATGATGCATCTTTTCATATGTCTATTGGCCATTTGTATTCCTCTTTGGAGAAATGTCTATTCAGGTCCTCTGCTCATTTTTTAACCGGATTGGTTGTTTTTTGGTGTTAAGTTATATGAATTCTTTATAAATTTTAGATATTAACCCCTTATGGCATGTTTCATTGGCAAATACATTCTCCCAATAGGTAGGTTGTCTTTTCGTTTTGTTGCTTTCCTTTGCTGTGCAAGAACTTTTTAGTTTGATGTAGTTCCATTTGTTTATTTTTTTCTTTTCTTTCCCTTTCCCCCAGGGGATATATCAAAAAAAAAAAAGGAAAGAAAAGAAACAGAAAAAAAAGAAATCACTAAAAGCAGTGTCAGAGTTTACTGCCTCTGTTTTCTTCCAGGAGTTTTATGGTTTCGGGTCTTATACTTAAGTCTTTAATCCAGTCTGAGTTTATTTTTGTATATGGTATAAGAAGGTGGTCTAGTTTCATTTTTTTTGTTTGTATCTGTCCAGTTTTCACACCATTTATTGACTAGGCTGTCTTTATCCTTCTGTACATGTTTGCCTCCTTTCTAATAGATTAATTGACCATGTAGGTGTAGGTTTATTTCTGGGCTCTCTATTCTGTTCCATTTGTCTATGTGTCTGTTTTTATGCCAGTATGATTACTATAGCCTTGTAGTATAGTTTGATATCAGGTAGCATGACACTTCCAACTTTGTTCCTCTTTCTCAAGATTGCTGTGGCTTCCATGGTTCTTAAATACAATGTATTTTCACCTTATACTACATAGTGAATTATTAATTTCCCATTAACACAGATAATTAAAATCAAGTAAGTCTGCTACATAAATATTGGAAGCTACTTCTAATGTCTTCAGGTCCATTTTAACCTTTTAGGCAAAAGTTATAATGAGGTTCTTTTGGTACTGCAATAACTAAAGCCACTCGGACACAGTCTAAGACATTTGGATAGTGCCAGAAGTGCTGCATATCCACTCAAATTTACAGCATAATGCACAAGGATTTCTCTCAATGTATTAAGAAACTATCCAAGACAAAGTATCTATTATATAAATTCCTAAAGGATTTGACACCAATATAACAGGATAGTAAATTTACTTCCTTCGCCCTTCCTGAAAACTTGTCTGTCCTTTTCCCCCACCTCAAATCCCAGTTGTTCGCAAAGTACGGTCATAACACAGTTGAATTATCATTTATAAACCAGGCTATTGCAGGGCATTTACTGAAGTGATGCACAAGGCTTGGCTAAGAAGGCTAATCTTTTATCTTACATGGAGAACGTGACAGTTAACTCAGAAAGGATGGAGAGAGACTACTCCTATCCAGTCCTGTCCTACCTCAGTCAGGAGGGCCTGAACCCCAAACCCATACAGTTCTACTTTCACACATTCTAGCATATCTTTCCCTGCCCCGGCAGGCTCAGGCTAGCGCCGGTTCCTCCTCTTGCAGACTCCCTTACTCACTACCAGGCCACCTGGAATCCAAACACCGCACATGTTGGGCCCCATGTGCCTGCTGACTTGAGCCTAAAACCAACATGTCAATTGCTTAAAGCACTAAGCAGTTATGTCACCCTTCGGAAACTCTGCCCTCGCTTCAGGCAAGGGTTTTCCTCCAGCACTTGCAGCCGATTCTAGTTCACCATTTGCAGGCAGGTCTCAGATCACTCTGCTCTGATGCATTAGGCCACAGAATTTTGCCCTAACCTACAGACATGACAATTATTGTTTCATAACACTGGAGAAAAGTTTTAAAGTAAATGTCTCTTAATGAGTAAGATCATAAATGAAACAAGCAGTCCACACGTAATGTACGTGTATGTGTAAAGAGCAGTGGTAGTTTCTTCAAAACTTTGAATTTTCTTTTAATCCTAAGATTTCTTGACTCATGGAACATTTATGTCAGAAGAAACACATCCCAAATAAATCATATTTTCCAGGACCATCGGGAGGAAGGGGAAACCATGAGGACTGCAAATAATTTGTTACATAGTTTAATAGACTTGGGGTATTTATGAATGCTGTCCAAATGAAATTCAAAATACTTGCATTCAATTATTAACTCAATTTATGTTGGCATTTGATTCATAGTAATATATCTATTTCCTGACTAAGTCAGATAAGTGGAGTTTATGAAACATTTAATAATCTGGGACCTATCAAATTGATGGATATTATTTATGTACCTAAACCCCACACCAGGCTCTTATTCCCTCATGTTTTTCATATAGTGTCCTTTTCCTATAAATTTAAAAGTTATGAGTACAGAAGGAAATAAAAGCCTCACTTAATTCAGACAGGGAACTGATAAAAAAACAGGATGCTTTAAATAGTCAGGCCAATCAACTATATAAATTATGTACCATAGGCTCCAAAAGGGCAAAGAGGAGAGGAAAAATGAGTCACAATCCATGGGTAAGGAGGACAAAAGCTGATAAAAACATACATCATTTGTCTAGGGTCCAATAGCTGGGAAATACCATTCTAGTACTACCTCACATCTGGCACCTGAAAATCCTCTGAAATAAGCCAACAGGTTCATTTTTAATTCCTCCAGAGACGGGGCATGTATTACCTCCTGAAGTTGCCCATTATTTCTCCGGACAGCTCTGACTGAAGATGAAGCCTTTATATCAAGAAGAAAATGGTTTCCTTCTAATTTAACACAGCAGTGCTAGTTCTACTCCCTGAAATCACACAGAATAAGATTAATCTCTCTTCCATTTTATGGCTCTGAAAACAGTTAAACACAGCTATTATGCCCCCCTCACTTCTCCAGACAAAGTAACTCCAATTCCTTTCAAATGTACTTCATGATCACAAATAACAATTCCCAATTTTCCTTCTTTACATTAATTGTATCTAAGTGTTCTAAGCGTATAAAATGCATCCATTCTATCAATTAAATAAGCAACACACTGAACTGTCAGAACTGAATGCTAGTCCTGGCTTTGTCATTAAACTGGGCGTCTTGGGGAAGCACCATTTTTTCTCTTGGCTGGAAGGGGTGCAACTATAAGCTTTCCAGTTTCAGTATCTTACGAGTCTATCTAAAAAACAATGATTTGCAATTATCACTTTCATTTTGTTAAGAAGTTAAAAATAAATATTTAACCAATTCTTTATAATACTAATATTTATAATGATCTTTTACTTAATTAAGGGCACTGCGTGTGATGCTCTAAAAAATAACAGTATTTATGAGTCCCTGACTCTTAGACTATCATGGTGGTTGGTGGGAAGGAAGTGGAGAGACAAATAAATACATAACTTAAGTATGTAGTCATGTATATATGTATGTAAGTACTTATGCACCATAATTACACAACTACAAACACCGTTTCAAAAGGCCAAGATGACCTGGTAGTTTACTTTTACCCAAAATTGGAATTAAGCATAAAGTTAAGCTTGAGAAGTCCTTATTTTCCTAGTTCTGTGTTGTGTGACACAGTAGTCACTAGTCACATATGGCTATCTAAACTTATACTAAAATTAAATAAAAATAAAAATTTATTTACTATCAGTCTAGCCACCTTTCAAGTACTAAAATAACCACATATGGCTAGTATAGTAGCTGCTGTGTTGGACAACACAGTTATAGGACACTTTCATCATAACAGAAAGTTCTGGGGCAGGGCTGTTCGATAATAAACTGATTCACCTATATCGATTTTGCAAATGGAAGAAAAGCACAGCGAAGTCTCAAAACACTTGGTCTCTAAAGCCTGAAACACCAAGGTTGAAATCCTAGTGGTGCCACCTACTTGCTGTGTGACCTTGGACAAGTTACTTCATCTCTCTAAGCCTGTCTTCCCACCTACCAAATATGTACTGTCTGAAATTAGTTAGTAGCCACCTCAAGGAAAGTCACGAAGATAAAATGAGGTAATGCTGGTAAAGCACTCAGCACACTGACACAAACATTGGAAACTTTCAATAGCTGTTAGCTCCCTAGTATAATTAACTGTATTTATTCATTCACAGGTGCACTGAACCAAGTGAATGCTAAGATTTGAAATATAAAGATTAAAGAAAAAGTTCTCACCCAGTGGGTGACACAGTTGCAACATGAAGCATCAGGAGAACTGACAACAGTGGGGTATAGAAGAGGAGGGCCACTGGATTCTAGGTGGAGGGAGCAGCAGGTGCCAGGGCAGAATCCCTGGCTCTGGTATGAGGGCTCTCCTTTTGGTTGTGTCGAATTAGTCCTAAGCTTCATCTTCCATATAGATGAGAGTAGAGAGAGAGTCTACCTGCTATATATTGGATCAGAAAATCAATTTTAGCTTATGGCTTTACCTGATTCTCTTATACATTTTAGAATTATGTGCTGCTTCTACATAAATATGGATTTAGATATACTCGTACCTTTCAAGGTAACCCAGGAAGTCTCCAAAGTATGTAGACCTTCTAAATAAACAATTCTAAATGAACACTTACAAAAAAAAATACAGTCAAAAAGCAAACTCTGACAACAGTAATTTAAAAATGAAAATTTGCATTCTCAAAATATACTAACAAAAGTTTTACTTCTTATTTGCAATAACATCTAGTTGATAAAAGATATTTAAGTCGAATATAATAATCACTGTGAAGAAATGCTTTGAGTGTGCTAAAAAATACAGCTTTCAGGACATCTTAACAGATAAAACAGCTATGGGGATTAAGATATTACACGTTAGTAATATGACACTGTCTATCTAAAGTGCTTAGGTAATAAATCTGAAATAATAACCAGTTATAAAACTAGGCAAACTTAAACAGGTGATAAAATGTTCTGTTGCTATTATAAAATAAAATCCCAATGTGATCATTTAATATATGTTTTTTCAGACACATTCTTACACTGTTTTTTAAAGCAACAAAGAATAGAAAAAAATAAATAACATATTAAAGACCACAAGTAATGGGCACTAAACTCACTTTATCACTTAACATTTTCTTTTATTAGGAAATAAACATTTTTAAATCTATAGTTAAAGGCAATATAAAAAAATAACATTTTGAAATAAGGAAGTAAGAAATTTTTCTCGTGATTTTATTGAAATAGTTATGTCTTTCCCAAGCACAGCTTTGAAATAAAGGTACATGACAGCAAACAATCACACCTTAAGTTCCACATGTAAAGTACCATCCCCCTAAGGCTCTATGTTGGTTGTACCCCAGGAGAAACGGCAGCCTCAAGGTAAAGGCATAAAGAAAACAGTACATATATTCCTGGCAGTAACTAAGGAGGGCACCTTAAACATTATAAAAAGTATGGAAACGAGAACATAAACAAGCTTGAGCTCTGAGATGCCCACAGAACATAAGGCCATGCTTTCTCATTTTCTGTCACACTGTATACATCCTCCAACCTGCAGGTGGTATTCCAAGCAATTCTTTAGCTGTTCTAACCACTTAGTGCCTATCGAATGTTATTTAAAGACTTCTGTCTTTGTAAAGTCCATACAAAAGCACTCAACACTGTTAACAATGGAGTCAAAAACTCATAAGAGTAAAAAATATCCCTCTATTATCTGTACTAAAGAAAGGAGAGATGGCTATGAATAAGTCGGTATCCTATATAACACAGACCCTCAATGTATATTTAAATTTTATCACATTAATGACGCCTCATAAGAGGCATTCCAGCATTCTGCTAACCAGTATACATTTACATCACCTTTCTGTTATTCATACTGTTTATTTAACTAATAATCTGCCTTGCTCCAAAAAGACACTGAGGCAGCTTAAAAATTGTATGTAGTATTCAAGTACAAAATAAAGATATGGCTATAAAAGAGAAAAAAAGAGTAAGAAAATAAAACACAACCAGAGCTGAGGTTTCTACACAAAATGCAGGTATTTACTAAAGTCATAAAGTAAATAGGCTATCAGCTTCAGGACTACTAAATTAAAAAGGGAAAGCATTATCAATTTTAAGATTCGCAGAAGCGACAGATATTGGGACTGTCTACCAATAAATAGTACCATCATTCTCCTAGTCTTGGTTCTCTAAGCATCTAAATGTCTTATATCTCAATTAGTTGTAACCAGATCTTTAAGGATTAGGAACTATACCTGGATATCTCCTTGCGGCCTACACTTGTCCTAGCAAAGATCTAATATTAAGCTCTCAATAAGTACTAAAGGGAACTGCAGGGGAACGTGACCTAGCATCAGGTTGAGTAACAGTGTCAATTTGGCATTAAGAGGGCAGACATCTGCAAACAGTGAGTTAGGAACTGTCAAATGTAAAGAAATCCTTTACATGGACAAGTGCCAGTAATAAGAACACTAACATATATATGCACCCCAACACACACAAAAGGGAGTGTGGTAGAAAACACTATACTCAAAAAATTACTTTTCAAAAGGTTCCAGCTAAATACTGTCTCATGGAATTCAGAAATACAAGTCAAACATAGTACAAATGGTATTTTGGATTGCCTTGCATGTTGATTTTTTTTCCTTTTTTCCTCAATTGAATCGTATATAGTTAGCCACAAATGTAATTCTGAATGTATTTCTCTATCTAGTCACACATGTGGAATAATAAAGGATGAAAGATCAGAAAATCTGGGTTTAAATCCAAATAAACCATTTCTAGTTGTGCAACCCTGAGCAAATTACTGAACTTCAGGAGTCCCACAAAGTGATTAAAAAGACTGAATGACATCGTACATGAAAATCCTTGAAAAGCTACAAAATTCTATATAGATATTACTACAAACCAAGAAAGAAAAACAGCTAGTAACAATAATTAGATTTTTGCACTTGTGGCCCTTTCTAGAGATCACACCTATGTAGACATTATCCCCAATTTCTATCTCAGTGTCTTCCTGTTCTATAATACAGTTTTTTGTTTGTTTGTTTGTTTGTTTGTTTTTTATTGTTTTGTTTTTAGCTGAGCCATCCTGCCACCTGCTGTCAGCTCAGCAGCAGCTCAGCTCGGGCCGGGACTCGAACCGCTGTTGCTCAGAGCTCACACTCTTGAGCGAGCTCTTAACCAACTGAGTCACTCGGCCGGCCCCATAATATAATTTTAAAAAATGTTAACCCACGCACACATTTTCCCTACACACGGTTTCCATTACTATAATCTGGAAAATACATTTTCCTCTACTAAATGCCTTGCATCAACAGTGAGGTGAGATATTGGTTAGGTATACGTCCAGCCATGGCCTCTTCTATACTGGGAATTTCTTAACTAATTTGTTAAGACAATGAAAAGTAAATCTGTTAGAGGATTTACAGTTTCTGGTTCAAAGCTTACTACAAAGCTACAATAAGCAAGACTGTGTGGTACTGGCATAATAGCAGACATACAGATCAATGAAATATAATTAAGAGTTCAGAAATAAACCTTTACATTTATGATTCACAGCTTTCAACAAGGATGTCAAGAAAATTCAATGGGGAGAATGGTCTTTTCAGCAAATGGTGTTGAGGTAATTGGGTAAAGCCACAAGGAAAAGAATGGACCTCTACCTCATACCATATACAAAATGGGTCAGAGACCAAAATATAAAAGCTAAAACTAAAAAACTCTCAGAAGAAAAATACAGGTGGAAATCTTCAGTCTTGGATTAGGCAATGATTTCTTAGAAATGACAGCAAACACACAAGCAATAAAAGAAAAAACAGATAAACTGGACTTCATCAAAATTTAAAACATTTGTACTTCAAAAGTCACCACCAAGAAAGTGAAAAAACTATCCACAGAATGGAAGAAAATATTTACAAATCCTATATCTGATACAGGGGTTTATCCAAAATAAATAAAGAACAACTACAACTCCACAATAAAAACAGAACTCAATTTAAAGATGGACAAAGGATTTGAACAGACATTTCTCCCAAGAAAATATAAAAAGGTTCAATAAGCATACGAAAACATGGTAGTCATCATCATTATCGATCACATAATGCACATCAAAACCACAATGACATACTGCTTCACACCTCCTAAGATGACTACCATAAAAAAGCCAGACAATAACAATTGCCAACGCTGTGGGAAATTGGAACTCTCATACATTGCTGTTAGGAAGGTAAATGGTGCAACTCCTAAGGATTACAGTCTGCCAGTTCCCCAAAAAGTTAAACATAGTAACTATACGACAAAGCAATTCCGCTCCTGGAAAAATGAAAACAAATGCCCACACAAAACCTGTACACAAATGTTCAGAGCAGTATTCATAATACCAAAAAGTGAAAACCCACATGTCTATCAACTAATGAATGGATAAGTAAACGTAGTATATCCATACAATAGCATATTATAGAGACAAAAAGGAAATGAAATACTGCTGTACCTTACAACATGATGAACCTTGAAAAATTACGCTTCGTGAAAGAAGCCAGTAGCAAAAGACCACATATTGTATGATTCCATTCACACAAAATGTCCAGAAAAAGCACATCAATAGAGACAGAAAGTAGACTGACAGTTGCCTCGGGCTGGGTGGTGGGAACGTTGAGAGGAAATGAGGAAGTGGTGACTGCTAAAAGGTACCTGTGTATCTTTTAGGGGTGATAAATGTTGTAAAATTGATTGTGATGGTTACACAACCCTGTGAATATATAAAAAGCCACTGAATTTTACACTTTACATCTCAGTAAAAGCTGTTACATTTTAAAAAAAAAATTAAAGCAGAGCCAGTGTTCAATGAGTGCAGACCCACTGAAACACAGCAATAAAGTGAAAACAGCTAGTGTAACTAACTCAACTACATCCTCTTTTTTAGTATCTCCTTTTACCTGCTCAATTACTAAATCAAAAATCCAAATCCAAATGAATCATTTTACCGTAGTGTCTACTATACTTTCATAATAAGAATCTCTGTCCAATTTCCATGCTCATAAAGGTAATACAAACTTGGGTAGTATCAGATCATTCTAGAATTTGAATTTAGCTTATTTGTAACACAGAAAACATGTTAACTCCTGGATGACAAAATTTTTAATTCTAACTTGGAGATTTTTTTCTAGCAAGATGCCAGTTTTCCATTAGCATCAAGGAAATCATAAATGAATACACTAGCACATTTACAGATTTAAGGTGTGCTTTTGACAATTTATGAGGAATTCTGCAGGTCACAACATAGTCATTTACAAGGGGCAGGAATTCTACCTGTTAGCACTCTGTAAAGGTATAGCATGAGTTTTACTCCCTCTATCCTGCTAAGCCACGTGCAAGGCACTGAGTTAGTAAGCAATTCCAGCCAACAGCCCTGCACCTCCAACTCAGCTGGCAGTAAGAAAACATTTATGAATCTTCAGAGACCTCACAATAGAGCCCTTGCAAATGTTATGGGTCAATTACGTTATCCATCATAAGAGACGAGACCAAGCAAAATATATTCTACTATTTATAGGGTTATACTCTTAAGTGTATAAGCAAATTTCAACGAATTTATGTACAATTCTTTATGCCTATGGCCCGACAGAACTTTGATTTCATAAACAGAAACTTTTTTCTTAGCTGTATTATAGTTTTGTTTTTAAACATTAACTCTTGCGTTGTAATTGTTTTTTTAAAGAACTCGTAATTTAACCCAGCTTAAAAAAAAAAACCAAAAACTGGATTGTTGCATTTTTACCTCAAGGACAAAATTAAAGTAAAAAGAAAACTGAACGATGTACAGGCATGTGTTTCCTATAAGAAAAAATAATTCAACCTATTATCAAAGCATTTTGTGGCTACTCTTTAAAAATAATATTCAGGCTTGTTCAAAATCTGAAAAAAAATTAAGCCATACTACAGTAACTTCCCCTAAAAATGCCTTAGATAAACTTACCTATCTACAGTGAGTGATGTAATTCACTGAGACTTGATATTCCCAACAAGCTCAAATGACAGGCTTTAGAATACCTTACCACAAGCTAGTCCCTTCAGTATGATTCCAAGAATTGCTTAACTGGACATCAGGTAAGAGACGCACCAAAATTCATGAGTCCCATCTCTAACCTGACATACACACAGAACTGGGATGTAGTGGTCTGTTAAGGTTCCAGAAAATACTAATAAACCACAGTTTAAGTGGAACACGACACCCACGCAATCCCACCCAGACAACAGATAAAATCCTTCTCCACTCCAAATACCTGAACAGGTAAACCCAAAGAAGTTCCCTTACACGTAATCTTTATCTGTGACAGCAAGCTAACAATTATCCAAACAACCAAAAGGCAGAGTTTTGAGAGTCATGTGCACTGGGAAAGGTAATACACAAAGGGAGTACTAGGGGAATAGTATTTTTACTCCTCCTATTAGGCTGATAGATTTAATTTACTATACTTTTATAGTAAATTTTATACTTATAGCCATTAGGACACACATGAAAGTAGCACTGAACTT
Organism: Hipposideros armiger; assembly: GCF_001890085.2. Taxonomy (NCBI): domain Eukaryota; kingdom Metazoa; phylum Chordata; class Mammalia; order Chiroptera; family Hipposideridae; genus Hipposideros; species Hipposideros armiger. The sequence continues at coordinate 1,697,430 of NW_017731595.1, forward strand.
TTAAAAATCAACCACAAAAGCACTATTAAACTTTATGCCAAAAATAAGCCAAACTAAAATTATGCTCTAACTTCTCTTTCTGAAGATAGTAACCACATTCTCACTGAAATACAGATAAGCAGATTTACTATAAACCACAATCAAATATTTGACACCAAACAATCCAAAAACCACGTAATCCACTTAACCACACTGAACACGTATATTAAGCAGCACAAGCACATAGGGAATGTAGAGCTAATCACCACTTCCCAATCAGCCACAGCACAGAGGATCCTCTGCATGCCAAAAGCGAGCACTACATACAGGAAGGTGGTGGATAGGATCTTTATCTCTGCCCGATCCAGTACAATCAGCTATTCTGGGATCAATAAAAGGATCCAAAGCCATCCATAGACCTCAACCTCACTTCTAAAGCAAACTTATTGGCTATCCAATCTCCATGCTGTTAAATGGATTTTCTTGCAAATTCCCATAAGCAAACAAATTAACCAACATAGGTATAGGCATACCTTATTTTATTATGCTTCACTTTACTAGGCTCCACAGAGGTTTTTTTTTACAAACTGAAAGCAAGACCCTCCACCAGCAAAAAGATCACCACTCGCTTTACTGCCATACTTGCTTTATTATGGGTGTTTGGAACCGAACCCACAGTATCTTCAAGGTATGCCTGTATCTTTCTACAATGCTATATGTCAATTAGATCTCAATAAAACTGGGAAGGGGAAAAATACAATAAAGTAGCTATCTTTCCTGAAACTGAAGCGCTTATTATGTGTGACATCACATTTTAAAATGCTTTATTTATAAAGCTTACATAACCAGTAATGATATCATTCACTAAGGCTCCAGGTAAAATTAAATCTCCACATTTCAGATGACACTATAAACTTTTCTTTTTCACTTTAAATAGAACTATGGTTTAATTATTTTAATTTATTTAAATAACTATTATGTAACTTCTTTCCTGACTCTTAAGTTTCCATGCATGTTTACAATATACTGGTTTAATCCAAGTTAAATTATTATCTGTAATAAGTCAAAACTAAAGTAGGCTAACATATTAAAAATAATATATCTTCCAATGTGATCACATACACATCTTTACATATATGAAACCAAACTGTACATCCTCTGTTTGGTAATCTATTATTTTCATCCAACAGTATATTACCAACATTTTTTCAAATTTCAAAAAAAAGAAAAGAATACATCTGACAGTAAAGCTGCAGTCTAACCATCACATGATATTTCATATGGATTTCATTTCTCAAAAATAAGCCTTAAACAAGCTAATGAAAACAAAGTAATTAAGTTTATTTTGCCAATAACCTGTTGTCAAAATTTAAGCAGCTATATAAATTAAGTTCACCAATCCATTCTCGTAAAACAGTTACAAAAGTATTATATGTGGTAAAACATACTTTATTAAAAAAACGAAGATTTTAACAATTAAAGCAAATGCTATCCTAAGAAACAAGGGATTTTAGGTTTAATTCAAACTGGAGTTTTTCGGTGTATCAATCCACTTACATGAATTGGCCTCCAAAGCCTAAACAATGATAGGCCATCTGAAACAGCTTTGATGTAACATAATCTTAATTGTGACAGAAAGTCTTACGGTTAAACAATTTTACCTAACCAAACATGTTATGTTTGAAACATTCTTTGAACATTATTGCAAGTTTAAATACTGCATGACTCTCGTGTAAAGAACCATATTAGATTCACCAACATAATAAACCTTATTAGAATTTTCCTACACAAAACAGTTGTCAACTACACAACTACAATACAGCCATCTGAAAAATCTTTCCCTTTCATTAATATCTATACTTGTTATCTTTATTTTCACATAAAAATAAGATCAGCAAAATGAGAAATCATACCAAACAATAAATTCTACCTGCATTCAATATTGGAAACATTTTCCTGTAATCTGCCCTCTCACTTTCAATCCATAAAACTACCAATTTAAACTATAAAAACTCCATATTGGCCTGGTTCCAACAGTGACCTCAGATCAACACGGAAAGAAATGTCTTAAAATAACCACACAGCTATCTTCCAAATACTGCACCAGACCCAACACACAATATAAAGCTGACGGTTGTTTTTCTCCTCTTCCTCTGTGTACCTGTATTTCATTAATCATTTCCAGGCAAGCACTTTTACTTCCTACAAGTTATCTCTGACCAGAAAATTGATGACATGTGGTCATAAAGAAGAGAATATTTTAAATTTAACATCATCACCTCAAATCACCTATTCCGACTTAATCACACCTGATGACTATAAGAACTAATGTAAACCAGGAAGAACAGCTTAATATTCCAGCACTCTTAAAAATCAATTTTCAACAAGATAACAACTGAATAATTATCAAATAGCAAATATTTCAGCCACACTATTACTCTATCATTAAAGAAATCATTTAAGGCCCTAACACCTCTTCTACTAAAATTGTATTTGTTACCTTATAATTGCATTACTCTGTTTTTGGCAACTCCACTCTATCACTACACACTTGCTGAGTATTCCATTTATGCACAGAAACCACCACCACCACTGTCTTTCAGTCATTTCAATCCAAACCACAACGTTTTTACTAACAATCAGACTTTGACAACAGTTGCATATCAAACCAACAGTTAAATTATAATTTCTGCAAGAGATAAAAATAAATAAAAATCCACAAGTACTTACCTACAGTTGGGAGGAGGGTCCAACGTAATTTCTGCAAGTTCCTTCTGAATTCTTTAAAATAAAGACAAAGAAAGTTATGTGAAAATGTCTTCACTCTCTTTTTATGTCATTAAAATGTTATACTTTTACACTAATATTTCCCATTTGTATGTTTTTTAATTTAAAATACTAATACTGTATAAATCATCATTTACAATAACACAGCAGTGATTACTGCCACGATTTTGACAATGCACCTACAAGAGGGTAATAAGACTGGCTACCTCAGTGCACGCAGCCTGTGGAAGCAGCACGGTCACTAAAACTAAAACTAAAACTTCACTAAGCTGGGCCGACCGAGTGGCTCAGTTGGTTAAGAGTGCAAGTTCTGAGCAACAGGGTCACCATTTCGATTCCCACATGGGCCAGTGACGCTGCACCCCAGCTGAGGTGCCGCTGAGCTGCCAACAGGTGTCAGGATGGCTCAGCTGGTGAGAGCACGTGCTCCTAAACAACCAGGTTGTCGGTTTGACACCCGCATGGGATGGTGGGCTATACCCACCTGCAACTAAGATTGAATATGACACCTTGAGCTGAGCGGCCGCGAGCTGCCGAAGGGCAGCTGGAATGGCTCAGTGGTTAGAGTGTGCGCTCTTAGCAACAAGGTTTCCAGTTCTACTCCCGCATGGGATGGTGGGCTATGCCCACCGGCAACTAAGGTTGAATGAACACAGCACCTTGAGCTGAGTGGCAGGATGGCGACTGGACTTGGAGATGAGCTAGCTGCGCCCTCCACAAGTAAGACTGAAGGACAACTTGGCTGTTCCCTTTCCTCAATAAAATCTTAAAAAAACAACAACCAAAAAACCACCAAATAACAACTTCATTAAGCCACTAATAATAATAACCAAAATTTCTGGTTTAAATTGGAAACTCTTGCCACTTATTTCTGGATTATTCCAACTTCTGATTTGTACTAGAACATCCCCATGTAGGATGAAAAGGTGATCATATGAAGCTGAATCCAGGCATCCTGACAGATCCAATTAATTAAAGAGACAATTATCAGGATTTCATTCCAATACTTGAAATTGCTGTCAAAATATGTATGGTATTCCTCCCTGAAGACTCTAGGTTGGAGCAGACTGAGGCTTTCAAGTTTGACACTGTTCTTTCTGCTAGAACTATCCCAACAACATGTGAATAATCATTTTAATGTCATTGCAATGAACTTCATGCAAAGCAAAGAGAACTTTTTTAAAAAACCTGCTTTTGTCCTCGTGTTATTTTCAACTTTGACTTTTAGCTGCACTTAATGCCCTACATACATACACGAAGGCTAACAGTGCTACACTGTTTTGTAAGACAATACTTAGCAAGCTCTTAACTATCATTCATGCATTATTAAACACAGGCTTTGTTAAACCAAATACAAACAAAAAAATTCTCGAAAGCATTTCTTCTCCTTTGCCTTGGTTTTCAAATATGAGATTCACTGATGGCTGGATGCCGCTGTCTGATGATTATTGTGATAGTACATGGATGACAGCTGACTAAAGTACCTTAAAAAGCAAAAATCTGAACAAAAACATTTACTCTCAAATTCATTCTGTCTTTTTCAAGACAACAAATGGAACTACCAGAATAGATGTAACTCCTCCTAAAGGAATTGCACACTACTAATATAACGTTCACTTCTCTAAGCCATGTGATTCAAGGTTAGGGAGGCATTTATAAAGTAAAGCTAGATTAATAAACTCAAAGCCAAGGACACTTTCATTTTAATTCTGCTGTGCCATTAATTAAGAGTTCTTGGGTAAAAAGACTGCTCACACCTGCTTTCTCTCTCAGCCTGAGTTTTCTGTCCTACAAAATGAAGGGGTTAACTAAAACAAATTCCATGATCTCCTCCATTTTTAAAACATGATTTCCTTTTAATATGCATTCTATGATGTGTTTGCGTGCATATGAAGTAGATATGGCCCACAATTAAATGAGAGAGGATTCTTAAAGATCTGATATAGAACACCCTTATGGGTTTCACACACAAATATTAAACAGGCACTTTAAAACTCAGTGGGCAAGTCCAGGTTAGACAGCGAACTGCGCACACCCATGATGTGCAACTCCCACTCCTTCAGCACACTCCCTGGTGGGAGGAGAGACAAAAAGAGCAAAAAGGAATAACCAACAAAGACAAGGGGTGATCACCAATGGATGAGAAATTTCAGTAGATTTCTGGAAGACAGAGTGGATGGGTGTAAATTAAACAGACTGAGATGGCCAACTGCATAAAGATATAATAAAGACACATTATTCAAGGGTGTGAGGGTGGGGTGGTTGAGGGGCGG
>NW_017731595.1:1702499-1713967 GCF_001890085.2 Hipposideros armiger
GTGTAGGCGAAGACAACCAGAAATCCCAGAAGAAAAACACTTCTGTAAGAAAACCATAGGTCAAATAAGAGGGAAACTAAAATGTAAAATAATTCTAATCAAGTAACATATTAAGGGGAAAAGGAGAGATTTGATATATTTTGCCTAAATGCTATGACTCACTGGGTAGCCTAGAGATCTTGACATTGGACTTGTAGGAGATCTAATCCTAACATCCTGTTTGGTCTGGCACTGAATATTTAATTATAGTAAATGTTCTCACAATTTATTGGTCTTTTATTTATAAATAAAGCAGAGAATATTGTAGCTGCACTACACAAATGTTATTATCCTTGAGGATGTAAAATTAAGTGTAGCTAACCAGCTAAAAGTGGATGGAGGATGGGTGTGAGTAGATGGGAGTAAGAACACAAGTATTAATGTCCCTATTTTACAAAACAGAGAACCAAGAAATAGTGTTGAAATTTGAAGGAATAAGAATAGTGGCTTAAATATATTATTTACTTTAGAAAGACAACCAATACTTTTTTTTTAATGTAACTATCCTTAACTGGCAGAAAGGGAAAGGAAGCAAGGGTAGGTAAAGAAGTTACATTCTCAAATTTCACAGCACAAAGTCCAAAGATATTACTTACATTAACAATTCAACAAATAGATATAAGCATATTATTTAGAGTACTGCAGAAAACCAACAGAAGGACTAAAACTGGAGACAGCTAAAAGAGTTAGCTTCAAGGGAATGAAATTGGTATAGGGAGGGTGTTTTGACAGAAAACTGTGGCTTTCCATTAAAAATGTCTCTGTACTGTTTTTTACCAGAAGCATGAATAACTTTTACAAAGTGTTTTTAAATTAACAGGACCAAAAGAACAGGCATTCAAAAGAGTATGTTTAAACTGTCAAAGAAAACTATTTTTAAACATAAAAGAACTTCTTTGGGATTTTTCAAATAACTCATCTTGCTTTGTGCTCATACGCTCCCTTTTGGTTTAAAAAAAATTGATTTATCATAATTTTCTGTCACAGAATTCTATAATGGAACTTGAACCCTTCCAGATGTCTATAATTCCAAATCTAATTATTCAATACAAAAAGCAATTTACTGATAAACTTGACAACTCTGAGCAGTGAGTCAATATATTATATTTTGAGCTACTGTTACCTAAAAATGGTTTTTCTCTCTTGACCAAAAAAAAAAAAAGATTATACTAAGAACTGCTACTTAAACGGCTGCAAGGTGTCCTACTGTTTTCAATGACAGCAATTCAATTCTATCTCAAAAGTTGTGATCATAGTATATATTAAGTTTCTCGGTCTTGACAAGTGGGGTAAGGAAGGTAGCTACTTCAGGCACTGTCCCTTAGGGAGAGGAAAAACGAAAAAGTATCAATAATTCACACTTATAGTGCATCCTTCACATGACTTTAGGCTATTAAAAGTGAGTTAAATAAATCTCACAGAATTCTCTAAGTTTTACTGTTTTATCAGTCCCCATTTAAAAGATAAGGAAAATAAGGTTCGTTATTATAAACTGGTAAGGTGAGGGACAGGCAATTATCTTGCTAAATCAAACAAACCAAAAGACCTCTCTCTTATCAGAACTTTTAAGACAAAATTGTTTCTTTAGACATAAATCAACTAGACAACTGCCTAAATTTCCAATTTCCATTTGGCAGTGCAACTTCTTTGAGTATTACGATACAGAATTCAGCAACTGCACATAGTTACTGAAACGAGTCAGAAGCCAAACACAGACTAAATTTCAGTGTCTAAGACTAATACCTTAACTGTTCCAGGAATGGTACGAGTACAGCATGTGACTGTCATTTGCTAAAAAGAAAGGGTGGCAAGGGAATAACAGTCATTATTCATTCAGACTTAATTGAAGAATATGGTACCAAAATTATACAAGATGGAGATGATATGAAGCACTCATTTTAATATCAACATACTGGGTTAATAGTTCAGAAAAATGAAGCTGTGTATACGCAGTGACATGTTTAAAACACACACATAATTTAGGTTAAAGAAAACTCAATAACTCGTTCAGGGCCAAACAGAACATGAATATATGGACATGGGGATTTACAAAGGTGTTTTCTTGGCAGTTATTTAAAAACAAAAAGGAAAACCCTTTATCCTACCTAGATGACTTTCTGTATCCCCTATGGACTACATTCCTCAGTCACCAGAGAACCACTATTCTAACAATTGAATCAACTGGTCAAACCTCCCAAAATGAACTTATTCTCAAGAAGAAAACATCATGCAACTAATTACTAAAAATTTTTAAATCTCATAGTAGTCTCTGAATTAACCTATAAAATAGAGAGCCATTGGAAATAGTAAGCCAAGAGTTTAATTCTGAATGGTGGTAGAGCAGGTCACCCTCCATTATCCACAGGGCATAAGGTCTAAGATCCCCAGTGGGTGCATGAAACCTCAGATAGTTCCAAACCCTCTGTGTACTATATGCTTTTCTCCTATACATGCAAACCTATGATAAAGTTTAATTTATAAATTGGGCAATTTCACAGTTAGATTAGTTCTTACCATAGATCTTAATAACCTCAGCATATGATTTTTTTTTTCTTAAGTTGAAAACTTCCACTCTTGTACTTTGGGGCCATTATTAAGTAAAATAAGGGTGACCTGAACACAGGCACTGCGATACTGTGACAGCGGATCTGATAACCAAGATGGCTAACGGGCGGGTAGTGTATATATACAACATGGATATGCTGGACTAAAGGATGATTAACATCCCAGGCGGAAGCGAGATTTAATTATACTACTCAGAACTGTGCACAATTTAAAACTTGTGAATTGTTTAGCTCTGAAATTTTCCATTTAATATTTTTGGACTGAGGTTGACTGCAGGTAACTGAAACAATGGAAAGTGAAACTGCAGATAAGAGGGAACTACTGTATATACAGTTGATGTTTGAACAACACTGGGGTGAGGGGCACAGACCACTTCGCAGTCAATAATCTGCGTATAACTTTTGACTCCCCATAAACTTAACTACTCTTGGTATCCGCAGGAGATTGGTTCCCAGGACCATCCCTCATGTATCAAAATCCGTGGATGCTCAAGTCCCGTTTTATAAACTGCACAGGTGAATGCATACAGTCGGCCTTCCACATCCTCAGCTCCCAACTGCAGAACAAACACACTGCAGATATTTATTGAAAAAAAAGTCTGCATACAAGAGGACTTGTGCAGTATAAACCCATGCTGTTCAAAGGTCAATGGTACTATGCATCTGTGATCCTGAGAGACCACTGATTTTTAAGACACCCTCAATTAAATGTGCACATCAGTTGTGTGATGTACTCTTTCAGAAACACTGAAGTTTTTAAATGTACATTTTTAGAATAAAGAAAAGAGAGTAATTACAAAAGATTATCTATAGAGTACTACTTCATTCTCATGTGGAAAACAAACTTAGATGAGCCCATATAATAAAAGTTCACACTGGAATAAACTAGAATCCATCCACCTTTCAACCTAACAAAAATTTGGAGTCTAAAACCAAATATCATTCCTACAGCAGTATTATATTGTGTCTAATAAAATCACAATGTCTACACTGAACAAAGTTAATTTGGAATAAATGTAATTTAAAATTCACATTTACATATGTGTCAACACACAAAAAAAGCAGTACAGGCAATTCAATGAAGGGCTCAAAACAGATGTTTTATGGAATTGATTAGTCAATTTAATAATATCAAAATTTGTCACTGCAGACATGGTCCAACTACATACTTACAAATATAACACGAGTGTTACAGACATTATCAAGAGAACAGAATGTGATAAAAGCATATCAGTTTTTTTACAAAAGAAATTCTTGCCAAAGAGCAAAAATGCAACAAAGATATAACTATAATCCTCCTCTTAATTCTGAAAGAGATTAATTTATATCATTGTTTAAATAAAATACCCACTTAAATGTTTTCTGTATTGTACATCAGTTTTCTGTAATACCTGAAAGCTGGGATTTTTTTCAAGAAAACACATTTCTATACCAAACTGCTAGTTTTACAATTATAATACATTTCATGAAATTGAGCACATCTGTGTAAAGTACTTTCCTTGAGTTACCATAAAATGTATATAATTATAGCATCTGAGTGTTTCTAGATTAACAACAGCATTAAGTCCTAAGAGGTTAACATATATCTCATTTCTCTAAAGTTTACTAAATGGACTTGAAAACTATGATTGTGGACTTTAACTGGCACAAAGAGTAAATGATAGCATCAGTGTGCGACACCTATGTGCCAAATAAATGCTTCATCACATTCATTCCTCACAGCAGTCCTGTGAAGATGATCCCATTATTATGTCCATTTTACAGAAGAGGAAACCAAGTTTTAGAAATGTTAAATTATGTATCTAAGATCACAGAGCTACTAAATGCCAGAACCTAGACTCAAACCTAGATCCTATCTCTAGAGTTTAAGCTCTGCACTACTTCTGATTAACTATCCCTCATAAAATGACATTATTTGGAAAAGACTTCTCATCTGAATAAAAATCAATGATCAGTAATAAAGTACAACTTAGAATTTTATTTTTAAACTACTTCTAACTTTGAATCTTCCAAACATTAGTACTCAGATGCTAATATCCATGAATGATCCAATCCCTACAATAAAATCAAAATTCTAAGACAACCAGTCAATACATTTTGTGACCCTCGTATAGTAAGCACTGTGGACATAATGTGAATTATAAAGAGTAGGTCCCTACCCTCATGATTCTCAATTTTTTTTCTCAGCTCTCAGAACTTAGGCAGAGATGGGAAAAATAATAACATCACTATCAACTAAATTTGGGGGAAAGGCAAGAGAAAGAATCCTTTTTTTTAATTAAAAATTAACAGTGAAGCAGCATTTTTATATTTAAAACAGATGGTAAATGAGTAAGTCACTTCAGAGACTGTCACCCATAAACAACCCGGAGACTTTCTAGGGGAAGGTCATGAATCACAATTTGAAAATCACAGATTCATAACAATGATTTTACCAATAAAGGGATTCTTTCTATCCAAGAAGCAACTCAAAAGATACTCACTTTCCATGACGTGGTCTCCCTAATAAGACAAGTGCCCATCTGACACCCTACAAAATCTTCACAACATTATTGATTATATTCCCCAAACTGTCTTTCACTTTGTGAGGGGTGTAAATGTCTAACTATTACATTGTTTTATACACCTGAAACTTAAAAAAATAAATAAATAAAACTTACTTTCACCAATGTAATAGTACCAATTTCTATTAAGTGACAATCAGACACATACAGACACCATCTCAAAACTAGATAGCATTCAGACAATGTCTAAAATTTACAGACCACTTTTATTTACACTTCCTAGTTGATATAAAAAAAGTATTAAAACAAAACAAGAACGTTAAATCACAGCATCGGGACGCTCCGAAATTTAATTTACTTTTAAAGTCTTTTCCAAGAGATAGTCAATAATGTAACAACATTAAAGTAGATTCCCTCTGCTGAGTCCACTGACATGCCAATGATCATAAGCAATTGATGTGGCAATGCAGAATCATTCAAATATATACTTTCCAGATCTATCTGTTCTCTAGAGAAAAAGAAAATCTGTATCGAGAAAAAGAAAATCTGTATTAAGACTGACCCACTGCCTAATATAATGAAACCAAGACGCATTTGTTCTGAACTCCAGCATGTCTCACCTTCTTAACCGGGAGCAGTACAAATACACTATTCAGTAACTATTTTAATAGAGTCCTACTCTCTAGTGTCTGTTACTGAACAGAATAAAATGTTTATTGTCAAGTAAGTATAAATCAAACCATCACACTTTTACATGCATTTTCCTGTATATGCTCATCTAACAATACATACACATACACAAACACACTACAGATATGTATTTTATTAATTTGCCATGCTGTTTAACTGACTTTAAATACCAAAAAGTTCATGTTGCCTACAATGAAAACCATGTAAAATAAATAATCTCGAAGAAGAAAAATCCATGAACTTCATGGTTCACATTGCAGAAAAATGATCAAATGCAACAGAAAGACAGAACTTCAGATGATAAAGTGATACTAAAAGTAAAAAGCTTACTATAACTGAGGTACCTTTTAGCACTAGTTGACAATTTAGCAGCTGTTTTGCTGGATATTTTCCCCTCCTTTTTCTTGGGCTGAACTTGCTCTCTTTCTGGTTCTTGCTGAACACTTTCACGTTGGTCTCCATCAGAACTTCCTCCACTAGTGCTTGGGCTGTCATCAACTCTTTGTGCCTCGGTGGCCATTTTAGATCCTAGATTAAAGAAGCAAAAAACATTTATTTAGTTGTGGGAGGACTACAGTAAAGTACCTGGAGAATATAGAGAAAATTAGCCTCAAAGTGGAACAAGTAAAGTGAATACAATATGAATAAACTGGTCATTTACAAAACATTGGGAAATGCCAAAACTTTTCTTTCATTCATTCAAAATGTACTGAAAAGAAAAACGAAAACACATAACACATCACAGCAACATTATTCATGAACTCAAAAAGAGGAAACAACTCAAATGTCTACTAACTGATGAATGGATAAACCAAATGTGGTATGTCCACACAATGAATATTATTCAGCCTTATAATGGAATGAAATACACTATCTACATGCTACAACATGGATGAACTTTGGAAAACATTATGCTAAGTGGAAGAAGCCTGTCACAAAGGACCATAAACTGTATGATTCCATTTATATGAATGTCCAGAATAAGCAGAGACAGAGGCAGGACAGTCAGTCAGTGGTTGCCAGGGGCTAAAAGTGAGGGAAGAAAGGGGAAGGACTGCTAATAGGTACAAAGTTTCCTTTTGGGTTGATGAAAATGTTCTGAAATTCGATAATAGCGTTGTTGCAAAACTGTCAGTATTCTAAAAAACACTGAATTATATATTGTAAAAGGGAGAATTTTATAGTTTGTGGATTACGTGTCAATAAAGCTATTACCAAAAAAAAAAAAAAAATCTAAAGGACTACTCTCCACCAGGCACTGTGCTAGGTAGGCCCTTTGGTCCTGCAAACATGAGAAACTGGTATAGTGGATAAGCCAACTTGCTATACAGTATAACAAAGGTTACTAAAATCAGCCACAGAAACAGAAAGAATAAGGGACACTTTCCCATCCATAGTCAATCAGCAACACATCCTCAGGATTGGGCTAAGGTTAAAATCTTCCCAACTAGTTAGTCAATTGTTCTCAGTAACCTTTGTGATAACAGAAGAACACAGAGGCCTGCACAATTCTAAATAAAAACTGAACCTTATGATGGTGTCAGCATTGATTCAGCAACATACCAAGCAACCACGTTTCACAAGAGATGGAGACTGTACTACGACACTGAGGAGTCTTTTTCCCCCATAGACTGAATGAAATATCCCTCAAGGCCTTCAAATTCCCTCTGCTCTGAGTTCATGCTCCCCAAGCAGCTCTGATTTACCAACTTAATTTCCTCAGTATCTTGATACACAGGTAGCTGTTATAAGCTAGACAGCAGACACAAAAAATTGCAGTAAGTGAAAAGGGATATCCCCTTTTATCTGTCATTCTATCATAATCAATTTCTGAGTTTGATTACTATGAATACATCTCTTATGACCCAACTAGCTTAAAGAGTGCACTTACAAATCCAAACCAAACTGACAAAACCGATGCCTAGGCTCTAAAGGGCCTTGTGCTCACCATGTTACCTGTCACTTAATAACCATTCTGAGCAAGGTATAGCTACCTTTTCAGGCACCTCTTCATTTAAAAACAGAACTACATACCTTTAAGAAGTACCATTAACAACAAAATATACCTTTAAAAGTCACAGATGAATGGAACAAATTCCTTTTGAAAAAGATGCTGTGTTACTCTTAAATTAGGACTTGAAATAAACTGTACTTGATATGATCAAGGATAATAACATGGTAAAGAAAAATACCTCAAATAAAGCGCTGTTTATTACTATAATTAGTCCAAATGTATAGTTAGTTGACAATGATAAAAATTCATCATCACCAAAGGTTTAACTTGTAGCTTGCTCTAAATCAAAGTGATTTCATAATACAGACCTTTAATGGATTGAAATATTTATGGTAAAACAAACCAAAAAGCACTGCAAGAGAATGGAAGAATCAGGAAGCACAGAGGTGAAGAGTCAATAGAAAATACTGAATGCCTTCAATGAGGTATCACACAAATATAGCCACCACCCCTCTCAACCCCAGCAGCTCCCTTTCCCCAAGCCAAACAAAAATAGGTCTGCCCAAGCAGCTCTGAAACACACCAACAGGGAAATCGGACTGCTTTTCTACCTATTCTGTAAATGGAGAGCATCAGTCTCCACAGCTGAGACATCTTTTTATGAGCACTAAAGTCACTTAATAGAATACTGAAATTTTCTATCAGTATATTTCACATATAGCTCTAATGGTCCTAACATATTTCTTGCATTTCTTAAAATTTGTATTTCATTTTAATTCTCATCCTTGGATTCAACATTGATTTTTTTCCCAGCTTATTTCTTTCAGTTAAAATATATCAGAAGTTTAAACCTTATTAAGTATCTACATAAGAGCTTTCAGATGTGCATGGGAATGAGAAAGAGAACAATTCTCAGGGAAAGGCCCTAGGATACGATGTAGCAAAATGCTGCTGGCAGTATTTTAAGAAATGTGAAATGTGAGAAATCATTTTATACCTCTTAAACCAGAAGCAATCCATTACATGACAAATATATAGAAACCGAAATGAAATAAAATTATTTGTTATTAAAGCTGGAGCTTCACAGTTTAATAAGCTATGCCTAGAGTTTCAATTATATATTTCATTAGTTATAAAGCTACACATTCTTCTTAATATTATTTGTGCATTTACGTACTATCTAATAATGCCATGAGTGTACAATTACTTAAAAGATTACTCAATGATGTAATCTGAGCTATATATTGAAACCCAAATTTCATAAACTGCTCCAGAATATCAGAGGACTAAAATTAGTCCCACTTGAGTACTATTAAAAATATTATTTAAAATACCCAAATAGATGTATAACTTCTATAGTTTCACAAGTAGGAAAAAAATTATTTCCACTTTTGACCTAAGATACTTTATTTCATCCAAATCTTAACCTAGGGATGATCAATTCATCAGAGGCCACTAATAACCACACAGAAATTTTTAGAAACAAAGTTTCCATATCATTTTTAAATATCAAGAGTAAGGCAAATTTCTGGTTTTGTTTTTTGAATGCCTAATTACTGGAAAATGTGTGGGAAAAAATTACTGACACTCAAGTGGCAACTAATTTTTATAAAGAAAAATAGTCCATAAGCATTTTGATTAGTTATAAGTATAAAGTTGGTGTTTCGTTTTTCTGAAGTAAAAATGAATAAAAACTACTGAATTAAAACTCTTTTAATGTTATCTTATAAAGCATTTTAAAATTATCTTGATTAATTCCTAAATAGCTAATTTGATCCAATTATCTAAATCCCAGGGTTATAAACAGAGCTACTTATCAATGATAGTTTCAAAGATATTAAGATATTTCAATTTACATTTTTACTTTGGATTCAAAGTAAAATTTGGCTTCTATACATAAAATAGTAAGGTAGACTTTCTTCAAACATATGTTATATTAAGAGTTTAGATATTGTTCCCTCTTCAACACACAAATTATCTAAGCCTGTATTAGCTATGTACTTTATGTTGTAATTACAGTCCTGGAAATTAGCAATATATAGTGAATGAAACTCACATGTTCCATAAAGATGAAATGATTAGGTTATAAATATTACGATAACAAAGAAAAACTATACTCACTCCATAAATCCGGATTTCTGTCCAGATAAGCCTTATAACTATATCTCATGGTATAAAACTGCAAAAGCCAACTGTTCATTTGAGCTTTTACAATAGTTTTCCGAAAACGCTTAACTCTGTCATTTGATATCTTGTATTTGTCTTCCTACTCACGTTTCTAAACTCTTGCAAAATGTAAAATAATTTATATTATATGCACAACATCCAGCAATACCCAGTTTTCCACTTATGTGTAAAGAAATTTACGCAGGAAATAATAGTGGAACACCTGATTCTCGAAGAAGAGGTGCTAGGTCCTGGGGGAGATGGAATGGGGTATGACATTATATGAAAACCCTCCTGATCTGCATCAGCCCCTATACGAAGGAGCATCCAAACTGAGTAAACATAAATATTTTTGTTTCCAAGGTCCAGAGTGAATTATCACATATTCAAAAACATACTTTTTAAAGAATCAGGGATAAAACAAAAAAAGAGCTTTAAACCTTTCTGAAGCGCAAAGATAATCTGAAAGCAAACCCTAGCAATTGCTTTTGTACTTTTAAATAAAAATATTTGAAGAGACTCTCAAGTATACACAATACAGAACGATGAATCCTGAAAACATGCAAATAGGTCTAACAGCCACCGAGCACAGGATGATGTCTTTCTAAAGCAGCCTTAATTTCCTTAAGGGAAGATGGATGGGGACATTTCTGGTTGGTCGTAAGGGGGGGAAAGCCACAAGAAGCTACGCTTTATCTTCATTAGAAATGGTAAAGGGCAAAAGGATCAAAACATTATGAGAGAAGAGGGAGCGAAAGGTTGGGGGGGGGAGATCCAGTTTCAAACCAGGCCAGTGGGGGCTGCAGAGAAGAGACCGGAGAAAAAATGGGCTTCGGCCCCAAAGTGTGACAAGCGCTAGGCTTCACAAAAGACCCATGCAACACACACCCCACACCAGTGCAACACAAACACACCGAACAAGGTCTTCTCGGGGCGGGCCACGGGGGTGCGGCGGCGGCGGCGTGGGAGCTAGACCCGGCACTAGCCAGGAGACACACCATGTGCAGCAATTATGCAATTAGGGAAAATAGCAAAAGATCAAGCCGGGCGCTTTCCACCGTGACATTTATCCTGTACTTTTGCAAAGACTTAGTTCCAGGATGCGGCTGGGAGAGAGAAGGGGCTGGGAGGGCGGCGAAGGATGGGGAACTGAGAACAGACGGGGGCAGAAGATGGGCAGGGAGGGAAGAGGCAGAAGGGGGTGGATGGGAAAGAGGGGGAGGGGTGGAAAGGGCGAGAAACCGGGGCAGGAGGCTCGCGGGAGGGGGCGCAGGGATTGGGGCACGCCAGGCAGCGAGGAGGGAGGAACTAGGGCGCGAGCGGTGTAAGCGGAGACCTGCGACGTGGAGGGGAGGGTGGGGGGGAACACCGACGCGGCCCGGGCGCATACCTGAAGGAGGGGCGTCCGCGCAGGTCGCGGGATCGCGTCCAAGCGCTGGGAGAGAGGGCTGCGGAGGCGAGGGAGACGGGGACTGGAGAGGCCCCCCCAGGACCGGGTGTCCCCGCAGACCGTCTAGCCACCGAAAGCAGGACCCACGCACCACGCACCGG
>NW_017731595.1:1714327-1798706 GCF_001890085.2 Hipposideros armiger
GCCCCTCCACCCCCTACCCCGCTCCGCCCCGCCCCGCCTCCTCCCGGCGCGCGACCGCGAGGGGGCGGGGGCGCGCGCGCGCACGGGCGGGCTGCCTCGCCGGCTGGGCGAGGGGGCGGGGAGGCGGCGTGGAAAAGTAAAGTGACAGCCGGGTCCCGCGAGCGGGCAGCGGCGGGGGTGGGCGAGGGGCGTCCCACGTCAAAGGAACGGCAGGGACCCGGGGAGGTGGGGAAACAGAGGCTGACGGGGCGGTTTGAGGGGAGGGGACGCGAGGACCTTGACGGGCACGCGCATTAAAGGGAAATGCTGGCTGGGGGTGGCAGTTGCCCTAAAGCGAAGCAGGAGGTGGTGTTTTACCCCAGTCCACTGCAGCCCTTGGCTCACACTTGCCTCAAAGCGTTCACGAAGTGGCTACAGAGACTGACCCTGTTGACACGCTGAACAAAACTTGGACGCGTGGTGTCCACATGCATCCAAAATGGGAAAACTTCGCATTGGCCTGGAAAGTTCGCCCAGGCTAAGCAAGCCCTACGCTGCAACACGAAAGGACTTGTGCCCTTTGGCTCGCCCTGGCCCAGAAAGTACAACAGTAGCCAGCGCTCCAGGCCATTTAGCCCTGGCATGTTGGGGAGAGAGGTGCGGATCAGCCGGCCAGAGCAGCACCATCAGAGCAAATGGAAAGCTGCCTTAATGCCCACTTGAAGGGCATGGGAATAGTAGTGGCTCTGTGGGTGACCCAAGGGAACATTAGGTTTCTCTATAATCTGCACCTCAAGTAACCATTAAATATATATATCTATATATAGATAGATAGATAGATAGATAGATAGATATAGATATATATATATATAAATATACACACACAGATGGTACAAAAAAGTATACACATTTTAAGAAAGAATATTATATTATTATTAATGGTGATGGTAACCACTTTGAGCACCTCTTGTAATTGGAGAAGTCAAGCGTGACTTGTATTCATCTTTTGTTATTGGTATATATTGAGTATTACAACTTTAATATAGTTTTTCCTTTCTTTAAATATGTGTGTGTGTGTGTGTGTGTGTGTGTGTGTGTGTATATATATATATATATATATATATGCTATGCAAATTCAGCCTCTACAAAACTTACCCCACCCCAGCACCTCTTACCAACTGATTACTAAACCTCTCCTAGATAGAAGGAGCTGTCACTGAATATGGAAAAACTGCACTGCCCAGATGGCTAAAGACAGCCCTGCAGAGTCCACCACAACACAAGCAGACTAAAGAAATCTGCACTAAGACCCCAAAGGACAGGAGTAAGTCAAGATCCATCCATAAGTCTAGAATTGAAAATCCTTTTATTAAATGCGTGCCTCAAGAATTGAATATTACTTTATAATATTCCTGAAAATTGCCAAAAACAGGTATTGGCTCCTAGCCTCCATAAATCAACATTGAGCAAAAAGTAGGTTCATTCTTGTGTATCACTACCATGTGTCACTTAAGAATATTGACAGGCTCTTTCACCCTTAAACTCTAAAATATACATTGGAGAATTAGAAATTAACATATACTGGGATCATCAATTAAATAGCCCCCATACTTCTCACATGGTGCAATATGTTAGTAAGAAAGTGGGATAATGCATCAAGTTTGCTTTTTAGTATTTTGAACATGATCAACAGAGCATTTCATAGATTGCCTTAAATTCATGCATAATTTATTTCATGAAACCATTGTATATTAATATTTTGATTTTACTGATTGTGTTTCAATTTGTTTTGCAATTGTTTGTTGAGGATAGATGACAGAATCCCCATTTCCTAAGTCTCTATGCTTTTCTCCAAATAAACTACTCTTTTATGTACTCAGGTATATATCCTGTTGGTTTTTGTTCGTTTACAATGAATATTTTATAAGGAAGTACTCTTCTGTTACAGAAAGTATCAAAGTTGTTTTGTAGTCCTGGTCATTGGCTGCTGGGCATCAGGGATGCAGCAATGTCAACTTTCAACTTTATGAAGGGATTGGAAAAGGTTTTACTGCCTAAATGCTGAAACTGTGCTTGCTACAGTACTTCATTTATCTGTAGATGCTTTAACTACTATATACCACTTCCAGAGTTTAAGAAAGGTACAATACAAATCAGAGTTACCCTTTTCATTGATTCAAGGAGTATTTATTGAGTACCAGACACTGTCTAGATGGCTGAGATATGATATTGAATAAAAGGGAAAAATTCCTCTCCCTGCAGAGCTTTCCAATCTTTGACCCTTCTCTTAGTTTTACACAGGACATCCAACTCATCAGCAAATTCTGTTGACTCTACCTTCAAAAATATATCCTGAAAGTATCTACTTCCTTCCCCCTCCCCCACAGCTAATACCCTGGTCTATACCATTATCATCTCTCAATAGCACCCTACCTGATTTTTCTACTTCCCCTATCCACTCCCCACCCATACCCACACACATACCCTTCCCCACACAGAATAGTCTGTGTGATTCTTTAAAACATAGGTATCTTCTCAGAACCCCCAGTGGCTTCCGATCCTAGAGCAACAGCCAAAGTTCCTACAATAGCTACATGGCCATATATGATCTGCCCGCCACCCCCAACCAGGAATCTGCTGACTTCACATTATACAACTACACTTTGTCTTCATCTCCCTCCAGCCACACTAGCCTCCTTGCTGGAACACACCAAATATTTCTCTGCCTCAGGATTTCTGACTTACAATTTCCTATCTATAGAACATTCTTCCCTCCAACCCCTCCCCCAGCACTTCCTATTCCCCTGCTCTGCTTTATTTTTATTCGTCATCATAATAAATCTGATGTATTTTTTACTTGTTTATTTTAGTCTTCCCCTTCTCTGCCACCCCTCCCTCCTTCCCTTCTTCACTTGTAAGCACCTTGAGGACAAGGATTTTTTTGGCTGGTGTTCATTGCTATAGATATCCAATAAATACTAGTTGAGTGAAGGAAATTGACCTCCTTCAGTTGTTGGCATAATAGACATTGTTCTAATTTCTTAAATAATAATAATAATTAGCATTTACTGTGTTCTTAATTTGTACCAGGTTTTCTAGCACTTCACATACACTAGCTCACAAATAGCCAATAAGGTTGATTCTATTCAATCGACCCCACTGTACATTAAAGCTTAGCGATTACGTTACTTGCCCACAGGCACGCTGCTAGTGAATAGCAGAGCTGGGATTTGAAAACAGTGGTTTGTGAACTGCTGGAATCTGTGAACTTTTGGACACATTAGCATGAGACCAGTGTTGCAATGTACATTTTACTTGATTTTCTCAGTTCCTCTCCCCTGAGACTCAAACTTGGTCTCCAAAACAAATAGCTCGCCATCCTTATATTTCCTGTTCTGGTCCATCAATCCATCATCATGAACTCACTCTCTCCTTTTCTGCACTTATTCTGAGCTGTGATTTAGAGCCTATGCTTTTTCCCCTGGAATTGGCAGATGGCAATGTTTTTGTAGGGCCCTTCTTATAACTTTTGTTACTGCCAACTTCGTAAGTAGGTAGAGTCACAATCAGTTTTCAAGTTTGACTGGAAGGGTGATAGAAAAGGCCTCTCTGAGGGTAAGTGGGCTGGATTTCAGCAAAACACATCATACTGGTAGGGCTACTGCTTGTTTAGGCAGCTTTTCTTGTTAGACACCCAATGATCAGTGATTGTTAAATATTTATATTGTACTCCCTGAAGGAAATATCATATTAGTTTAAGTTTACCAAAGATTAGGAGCCTGAGAGAAGGGGATGAAAGACAATAATCATTTGCTTACAGCCTGACTTGAAAGGGGCTACTTTAGTTACTTTGAATGTCTTGGATACTTAAGAAGGACAACATTCACATGGGAAAACTGAAGCTTCATTAAAGCTGAGACCCTAGATTCCCGTTACCTAGTACAGTACCAACACAGAGGCATGCACCAAGTGCTTAACAAATGTTTGTTGCATAAATGAATAAATGAATTCCTAACAGGGAATGGAAAAGTGCTGAGGACAGGTACCCCTGACTTCCAACATTTGGTCATGGACTGCTACCTGGGCTGCTATGTACGATTGTATATGTTGCGCACTGCAAGATATCAGGGGGCACCATTCACATAGATTAAGATGCAAACACAGAAATCTGACTGCTTCTCCCATCCCTAGCCTTTGCCCAAGTATGGTAGTCAGTCTCTAGAAAGGCCCCAATGATCCCTGGCCCCTGGTATTCACACCCTTGTGTAGTCCCCTCCGACATCATACCAGGGTTGGTACAATGGTAAGAAGTACCTCACTTCCAAGGTTAGTTTATATAAGACATCAGGGCTTCCATCTTGGTTTCTCTCTCTCTCTCTCTCTTTCTCTCCCTCTCTCTCTCCTTCTCTCTCTCTCTCTCTCTCCTTCATCATCTACTCTGGGGAAAGCTAGCTGCCATGTTGTGAGCAGCGCTATGGAGAGGCCCATGTGACCAGAACTGAGGTCTACCACCAACAACTACACGAGTGAGCTCGGAAACAGATCCTTCCCACTTAGCCAAGGCTTCCAATGATGCAACCCTGCTCAGCTTCTTCAGTGCAACCTTATGAAAGACCCTCAGACAGAAACACCCAGCTAAGCCACTCTTGAAGCTTGAGATAATAAATGTTTGTTGTTTTCATCCACTAAGATTGAAGGGTAATTTGTTATGCAGGAGTAGATAATGAATACACCTGCTCTCTGCTCTCTAATGATGAAGCTCCCTCCTCAAGTCCTCTGCACATAAAGGATGCTCCAGCTGTGGTAGTTCCTGTGGAGCCAGGAGTCCCACTCATTCCCGAAATGGGCTATTGCATCCAACTTCCCAGAAACACAAACAGAGGGGCTTAAGTAGGTGCTGAGATACGGGTCAAAGGTCTGAGGAGAGAGCACAGACCAGGAACGGAATAAAAGAAAAGTGGTTCAGAGAGGCCATGTTTAGACATCAAAGAAGTAAAAAAAGGAAGAATCTGCTCTGAAAACCACTATCAGAATAAAAGAAAGAATCATGACTTGTAAGAGTCAGATTTGTTGAGCAATGAGATTATAGATAAGGCTTTCTTTGTTATAGTTATTATACTGTTATTAGTACAATAACTAAAAGTATCTTAAACTTAGGGAACACTCAGAAAGAAACAAGTAAAAACAGAAAGAGGAAAAGCTTTACCCTGATTTGCTCCTTTCTTGGGCAACACGAAGATGCTTCTGAATTGATGATCCTGTCTCTACTTGTCCGTTGCTGTGATCGTGAACACCGTACTTAATTTCTTACTGACTCAGATTCCTTGTCTACAAACAGGGCTTATTTTAATAGCTTATACATGTATAGGGTAAGAGAGACAATTCAATGAGTTCATATATGTATCCAACTTAAACAGAACTTGAAACAAAACAAGTACCGTAAAAGTGTGAGCTGTGAGTCTTCCTGATTAGTGGAAGGTCATGTCACCCTCAAGCCTGGGTGTTATTATCTCACTTGAGTTTGCCACTTTTCTTGCAAATAGTCCTGTGGTCAGTCGCCGTGGGTTCTCTCCCTGAATCCTATACTGTTTAAAAGCCTATGTCTTCTACTTACTATAAACTATTCAAGAGCAAAGACAATGCTTATTTATCTTTGTGTCTACACTTGAGAATAAAGGGGAGGCACCCTATAATGATTGGAGGAATGAATGAACACACCTACTTTTTCAACCTCTATGTCCTCAAATTATGGAACTTTAGGAAATGGGTGTAATTGTTCCATGTCATTCATATCAACAACCATTTCAAAGAATACATAAACTCTTTACAATTTTTTATAAATTCAGAAAGTATATTAATGAATATTTTCTAGTGCTTCACAAGCCCCTTCGTTTCCCCGGCCCCATCTGCCAGAGTCCATGAAGAAAAAATATGAAAGAAATCTCCTTATATATGGCCAAAATGAAAAAAGATACTATTTGCTGTCTTTATCTTATTGCATTTGTTTTTCTCTACAGTCATCATTGTACTCCCTTCTATATTTGGAAATGCACATATTTTTAATAACAGCTTTATCAAGGTATAATTCATAGGCCACACAGTTCACCAATTTAAAATGTATAATTCAATTGTTTTAGCATATTCACATATTCACGGGAAAGCACACTTTTTGTGAATGGAGAAGAATAAAGACTCTTCTGCTCTCTTTCACTGTCTATTCTGTTATCTTTTTCTATTGACCAAGGTTTAGGATGAAAACCCTGTAGGTAAACAATTTGTTTGGACTCTCTGGGATAATATGCAAACCAGGGTCCAATAAAAAGATAGCATCATCGGAGGAGCCAAGTGTCAAGGCCCCCAGCTAGTGATTTATCTTACTAACCTGGCCCTTGTGTCCTGGAACACTGGTATCACCTTACCCACCCTGTATTATCTGAGTCTTCCAGGAAGGAGACACTAAGATGAAGTTTGAAGTGCAAGAGATTTATCTATTTACCCACAAAAGAAAAAATGAAAGGGGAGCAGGAGTAGGCAGGAAAATCTTTCAGGCTACAGTGCAGGTTTCATACCTGTGCAAGTAGAGAGGAAGGAAGGAAGATCAGGTAGGCAGAGCCTCAGACTGCAGGCAGCTCTAAGGAAGCCTCATCTAGCCTAACACAAAGCTCCAGTACAAACACTGCCCACAAAAGGGGCTTTACATTGAGCAGAAATGGCCAGATCCCAGTATTTCCATCATGCTTAGCCATTTGCTGAGACTGCCTGGGAAGACCATGTCTGTGGCTCAAAAGCTAAGATGGGTCCAAAAGGTATTTACAGTTGGAAACTATCAGCTAACGGAACTCCTCACATCTGATAGACAAGTTCTTTGATCCAAGCCACACGTCTCCATAGTTGCATATTCTCCTTGATGCTTTGTCAACCGAATTCCACATTCGTGAACATAATTGAATACTAGACTTCGATTTGTTCTTCTGCCTTGGACTTGCTAACTTGGATGACCTCCTTCACTCTTGCTGTTATTCACCACCTCCACTTTAATCTAGGTTATAAGCTTTGTGCTTTTGGTCCTGGTATCCTGCACCTACTTCTTCCATGTGCTTAATAGTTAAAACACATGCTGTGCATAACTTTCAGTAGACTGGCCTCAGAGAGTCAAAACAAAGGCCTGAGTTCTTGAGGCTTAGAGTGAGTGGAGTATTAGCTCTCTTATGAATGCCTATAATTTCTCTTTTAAAGGTAAGAAGAAGAATCCCGCTGAGGTATGCTCTGAAGAATACATAAGAATTTAAACAGTTGGCTTCTTTATCTCCTAACATGTTCCAAAACGACATCCCAAAGAATCTTACACCTCTAAGGGAGATTTAGATGGAAAAGCTAAATAGAGTTATCTCTCTGCTTGTTCAGAGGGAGAGCAGACGTATGTCTTCCCCTCCATCTACCCTCAGCATAACTTTGCCAGAAAGACTCACAACATGCTTCTTTTTAACTCATGAGTTGGAGAGTATCAATAGATAATGTGTAAACATCTTTATTTAGCGTATTTACAATTTATTCTTAATTTGACTCTCAAAGCTTGTAATTAGCATTAAGAGAGTAATAAAAATTGTTTGACAAATACTATTAACAAACTGCTGGATATTTTTTCCCCTGATATATAGACTAGATTTTCATCAGTGAAATCTTACGGAGGATGACCAATCACACTGTCACTGCTAAATTACATGAGTACATCTGTCAGTTACCCCATTTGGTTGCATAAACATCATGCTGAAATTTTAAAAATCCACTTAAAAATTGTAATTAAGCCATACACACCACTTAGTTTTTTCCCTTTCCCTTCCATGAAACATTTTTTACATCTGTTATCTTTATTTTTCTCATTCTTTGCTCTCACCCTCATAGAATCATGCAGGGTGGCGGCAGGTAGAAGAAAGGAAGGAAGACAGGGCCACAGGTGAAGTCTAACCTGTCTCAACCTAGAATTTAGAATGTCAGGTATGTATGTATGTATGAGGGTGGTAGAGCAAGCCCTTAGGGAGGAGCACGGGTATTTAAATGAGGACCAAGTAGTGTCCTGAGAAGAACTGACCCTAAGGAAAAAAAAAAAGATTGGGAGGCCTGGAAGATTTGCTTAAGGACAATGATCATATCACTCTGAATAAAAGCAATGTTAAGCAAAACATAAAATCTGTTGTTCCCTGGCTATCCTCACTCAGCCATTGTGGACTTTCAGTTGAGTCTTAGGAAAAGAAAGTCTATGACTAAGAACTAACAGCTATTTGCCGTAAAATCTGCTTGACATTATGGAGTTCTGGCTTAACAACAACTGTACAGTGTAACACACAAAAAGGGGAGGAAACCAGGCATTGCCACATTGATGGAGCTGACCGGACAGTGGGAGTGGGACCAGCAGTGCAATGGCTTGTCCCAGTGGTGCAGCTCTTGCCTACAGAGGCCTTGCATAGAGCTATTTGAGGCAATATATTGGTAGACAGCAATTTACCTCTGGGATTTTATAGGCTTTGGAGGCTTCAGGAAATGTCATTACTTACAGGAGCCAGAAGTGGAAAGAATGGGCTGTATCCTGAACACATATTGGAACACACCTGGTGACTCTCATAGGTGATGGTACAGGAGACTCTGAAGGAGTTAAATACTCATGGCATTAGAGGGAAGGGCTTTGTAGGATGTCCAATCCAACCTCTTGCTGATTTAGAATTCTTTCACAAGAATTTGCTTGACTGTCTCCTGTGATGAGACCTCCTACCTCCCCTAATAATTGACTCTGTCTTTGGACAGTTTTGACTTTCTTCATCCCTAAATGACCTCTCAGTTCTTTTTCACATTATGCTTTCGAGGGTACAGAATAATGCTAACAGCTCTCTAGCAAGAAAGCTCTTTCTTTATATAAAAAGGGCTAACATGCCCCATGAGTTGTCTCCTCCCTGAAGTAAATACCCCCCTTTCCTTCATTTGTCTCTCATGTGACACGTGTTTTTATTCCCTCATCATTCAAGTTGCTCTCTTCCACACACATTCTAATTTGTCTGTTTCTCTTAAAATATGGTGTCAGGAACTCAAGACAATATTCCAGGAGGAGTTGGCTTACCAGAGAGCAAAAGGCAGCCGTTTGTCACCTGCTATCTCTATCCCAGGAATCTCTGATTCTGAACTCCTAGATGTAATATGAATTCCCATACTGCATGGGATACCATTTTTCAGTTAAACTGAAAACTTAGAGCAAGGTCAAAAGAATTTTTAAAAACATTTTTCCAGGAGACCCACAGACCAGGAAATAGCATTGGCACATCAATTCAGTACCTTATAAATCCTTCTCTCTCAAATTAGCATGCATCCACCACTACTCAGGTCTCTGGAAAACAAGGATGTCAGCATTAAAGAATGGTCATAAATTTTACTTCTTTCAGAAATTCTTGGTTGGTTCTCTTAGAAATATGTTTAGGGAGAAAAAAATCAAAGGTAATGAAGGCAGGTCAGAATTGTGTAATTTAATTTCAAGAATTTGGGAAGTTATCCGCATAGAAGAATTCAAATGAGTTTTTTATTTGTTTTTGAAATTATAGCTTGCTTCCATTTGGGTGGTAGAAACTATAAATTGACTTTTTTTTTGGAAACTGTCAACCTGGGCTTCATTTATAGAGTACATACAATAACAGATCATTATTTTCTTTTCAATAAGAATTTACTGTTTTCCAGCAAGAAAAAGTTATTATATAAATGCACTTACATTGATATCCAGGAAATTTTCTGGCAGAGCCATGAATAGTAATTAATCTAAGCATGTTTGACTACACAGTACAACTTCATTACGTTTATACATATGAATGGTTTATTTACTAAACTTTTCCCCCTCCACATCACAAATTCAACATTTCCAACATTTTTCATATATTTATATTTTTATTTCTAATAGCTGAATTATACATAAACATGCCTTTATTGGGTCATATTTAGAAACACCAGGCTGGTTCATACTCTTTTACCTTTAGATATTATTCCTGGAATCTATTGCTATCTGAAAAACAATTCCAAAAGATGGTAGTTTAAACAACAATAATCATTAACTTTGCTCATGAATCTGAAATTTGGTCAATTTGGTCAAGGCTTGGTAGGAATGGCTTATCTCTGCTTCACACAATGTCACCTGGAACAGTTTGTCTAAAGGTTGGAAGACCAGCTTCCATGATGGTTCATTCACATGGCTGGCAAGTTGGTGTTGGCTGTAGGCTAGGAGCTCAGTGGGAGTTCTACGTGGGGACCTCAGTTCCTCCCTCCCAGGACTTTCCATGGGCTTCTTGGCTTCCTCAGAGCATGAAGCAAGTATCCCAAGAAAACCAGACAAAAACTACGTAGTCTTTTCTAATCTAGCTTCATAAATCACATTGTGTCATTTCTCCACATTGTATCCATGGAAGCCATTATAAATCCACCCAGATTCAAAGAGAAGGGAATTAGACTTCACCATTTGGTAGGAGAGTGGAAAGTTTCTAGAAAGTTTTATGGGGCTACAGATATTGCTGCGGCCATCTTTGGAAAATACAATCTGCCACAGATACATCATTCCCTTTGCCTTGAATCCCTTTCCCTCTTTGTTCTTTATGAAGCCCACCTCATCTCTCCATGCTCTGCTCAGACACGACTCACTTCTGCTGTGTCACCTACGTGCCTCATACATTCATCTATTATTCCCCTTTCTACAATGTCTTACAATTATTTATTTATGTCTAACTTGCCCATTAGACCATAAGCTCCTCAAGAGCCAGTACTGCAAACACTGTTTGTTGGCTTACCACCAGCCATCACCAATGTGCTAAGTCCTAGGTAGTGAAGACTTGGGAGTTCTAACGCGATCTTTCACTCCCGTGGATGTCACTTCCATTGCATATGTGAGTTTAGCCCTTAGAGCCTGCTCAGTGGGGCCCCTGACCTGGGTCACTGCTTTACAACTTTGCTACTCAAAGTGTGGTCCACAGACCAGTAGCGGAGCATCACCTGGAAGCTTGTTCGAAGTGCCTTACCTCAGACCTGCTAAACCTACATTGGGGCAAGATCCCCAGTGATTTGTTTACATACTGAAGTTCAAGGAGTGTTGCTTCAGAGGGCACCTCTGCCTCCCTTCTGAGTGGTTTGTGGGGCTAAGGGAATGTGCCTACCTGAAGCACATACATGCCCCTGCTTCTAGACCATGCCCCTAGTAAATGGAACTGTAAAATTTCCTGCCCAAATGATTGAGAGAGCTTTGTTCTAGCAACTGCTTCAGCCTCTGTCCTGGGTCTGTGCTCCTGAAAGTGAACTATGTTTCTAGTGTGCACAGCCCTAGGTTGAAGGGGTGGCCAAGGGGGAACTATTTGTGATGGGGCTAGTGGAGGAAAGGTTGGAAGTTATACCTAGAGGCTGGGACACACACACACAAACACACACACACACACACACACACACACACACACACACACACACACNAAGTTATACCTAGAGGCTGGGACACACACACACAAACACACACACACACACACACACACACACACACACACACACACACACGCGCGCGCGCGCGCACGCACGCACCACACCACTGTGAGGCCTCTAATAGTGTAAGACAGAGCCAGGGGTGGAAAGAAAAGAGAGGAGGCTGAGGCTGGGACTTCCATTTGTACCCTTTTCCCTCAATAGTTAGGGGGAAAACTAACAGGGATACTAATTTTTTCCAGCCTCTCTGGAGGGATTTTGATAGGGATTCCATTGATTTTATAGATTAATATGAGGAAAATAGCCATCTTGACAATGTTTCGTCTTCCAGTTCATGAACATGAATGTCTTTCTGTTTATTTAGGCCTTCTTTAATTTCTTTCAATGATGTTTTATAGTTCTCAGTGTACACGTCTTACATTTCTTCTGTTAAATTCATTCCTAAGTGTTTTAATCTCTTTTCTGTTATTGTGAAGGGATTGTTTTCTTAATTTCAGTTTCTAATTGTTTATTGCTAGCATATAGAGATACATCTAATTTTTGTATATTGATCTTATAATCTTGCTAATGTCCTTTATTAGTTGTAAAATTTTTGTGGGTTCCTTTGGATTTTCATATAAGATCATGTCATCTGCAAATTAAAGTTTTACTTTTTTTTTTCCCAATCTGGATGCTTTTAATTTAAAATGAAAAGACTTTTATTGCACTTGCTATAGAAACTCCAGTGCAAGGTTGAATAAAATTGGCAAAAGCAGACACCCTTGCCTTGTTCCTGATCTTAGAAGGAAAGTACTCAGTCTTTTAGCATTAAGTATGATATTAACGTGGACTTTTTATAGCTGCCTGTTATCAGATTAAGGAGGTTCTATTCTTAGTTTGAGAGTTTTTATTATGAATGAATGTGTGGGTTTCTTCAAATGTGTTTTCTTTGTCTATTGAGATGGTTTTTATTCTATTAACCAAATAAATCTTAAGTCTTTCTTTCTTTCTTTCTTTCTTTCTTTCTTTCTTTCTTTCTTTCTTTCTTTCTTTCTTTCTTTCTTTCTTTCTCTTTTCATTTAATATGTGCTTTCAGGAATTTTTAGGCCTTCCTGAAGTTCAAAGCCAAAGTTGTTAAAGTTCCACTTCCTCTGTTTGTCTTGGAGGCAACTAATTTTTTTGTGCAGAAATAAAATAATCAATCAAATGTTACTTTCAGCCTCCTGCTGGGATGAGTATAGATTCTCTTTCCTCTCTTGAGGTTTAAATGGTCTCAGAACTATATTGAAAAATTTCAAAAAGAATTAGACTTCCAAGGAACAAATGGGTATCAATTGAATTGATACAAAATTTAAACCCAGTCAGGTAAAACCTTCACACTACCTCCTTCTCTACCATTGCTTTTACAAATCACCTGAGAGCAAGAAGAAAATAAGTCTTCACATACTGCTTATCTAGAAAACAGTTGTAGAAATAGAACTGAGGACTGGAGGAAAGAGATGATGCTGTATAAATAAGGATTCTGGAAAGAATGTGGTTGGGTGACCATTTTCATGAACAAAACTCAGATTCCTTATCCTGATAACAGCAAACATTTATTGAATGCTCACTCTGTCTTTGGAATGTCAAAGGTATTTTAAATGACCCCAATTAAATATCACAGCCACCGTATGGGGTAAGCATTGCCCCATTTTACAGCAGAGGAAACTGAGGCACAGACTGATTGGGCACCTTGCCCAATGTCATGCACTTAGTAAGTGGTGGAGCCAGGATAGGAACCCAGGCTGAGTGACTCCAGTCTGTGTCACTATGTTGTGCCAAAACAATGCCGGGGCAATATTAATACTAATTTTCAGTACTTTGCAGCTTATATGGGGTTAAGTTCCATCTCCCATATACAAAAGAAGACTTTACCACTATGTCTGATGCTTTCCATCAGAATCTATCCTTTGAGTTCAGTATTAAAGTATTATGTGTGTCATAAGACAAATAACCTATTTGAAATGGGCCAAATATTTTAACAGTTTCTTCAGAAAAGAATATAGGAATGGGAATAAAAAGCACATGAAAAATTCTCATCACCATTAGTCATCAGAGAAATGCAAACTAAAATCACCAGATACCACTACACACTATTCAAGGATAAAATTGAAAAGGTGGACAATACTCAGGGTTCATGAAGATATAGAACAAATAGAACTCTCATACATTACTAGTTGATATGTAAAATGATACATCGACTTTGGACAACTGTTTGGCAGCTTCTTATAAAGTTAACTATAAACTTACCGTACAACACAGGGATTCTGCTCCAAGGTATTTACCCAAGAGAAATGAAAATATATGTCTAAGAAAGAATTGTACACAATGGTGATCACAGCTTTGTTCACAATAGTTTCAAAATGCAAACAGCCCATTTATTTTTTATAAATGTTCATTGATAGGAGAATGGATAAACTAACCACGGTATTTAATATAAGCAACAACATGAATGAACGTCAAAAGCATTATGTTGAGAGAAGAAAAGGCCAGACACAGAAATGATTCTATTCATGTGAAACTCTAGAACAGGCCAAATTCATCTATAGTGACCAAAAGCAGATTAGAGGCTGCCTGGGGCTGGGAGGTCAGGTGTAGGGCAAGATTAACTGTAAAGGATCAGGAGGAAACTCTTTGGAGTGTTGAGTCATGTTATATATCTTGATTGTGAAGGTATTTACACAGATGTATATTGTCAAAACTCTTGGTACTTAAGACAGGTGAATTTTATTGCGTGATATATCACTAGTTCCAAAAAGTTGATTTAAAAACTGTCTTCACAATGAGAAATACCAAAATAGAGCATTTTCTTGGTGATTAATTCATTATTTGTTTTGTTCACCTAGAAGGCAGAACAGAAAAGTTTATATGGGAATAAGAGAACAATGAAAGGTATGTTTTTTGGGGTTTTTTTTAAGATTTTTTTTTTAATTGGGGAATTGGGGGAAGGGGAACAGACAAGTTGCTGTCCTTGTGTTCTTCAGTCTAGTTGTGGAGGATGTTGCTTCACTGGCCCAAGTTGGCACCATCATTGCTCTCTTCCTGGGCAAGGCAGATCAGTCACCGGCTTCTGGACAGCCGTTCACTGCGGCTGCTGGCCGCTCACGCTGGCTGCTGACTACACACGGTAGCCCATGGCAACCCACTGCAGCAGGGGCTGCAGCCTACGCCGTCGCCGGCGACTCACGGCAGCCCAGCTCCAGGTTGAGCTGTTGTTCAGCATCTTAGCTGTAGAGGGCAGTGTCACTGGCCCTCATATGTGGGATCCGAACCGGGGCCCTCTGGCATCCCAAGCCAGCTCTTAACCAACGCGCCACTCGGCCGGCCTGAAAGGTATGGTTTTGAGATGTATTGTTCCAGGAGGAAGTGTGGGGGACTTACTATTTTGGGGACATCCTTTGGGCAACTTGATGGTTGGAGGAAAAGGAACAAGTGCCCAGGGGGAGGTGGGAATGCAGGGAGGTTAAGACAGACTGCCTGCTGTACAACTGCCCCTGATGGTATCTGGTTGACAGCCATTCATTCTATTGTTTTATTTCTACTCGAATTATGTATTTTGTCTTTAGTTTTTCAATTTGCTGAACTTCACTTTCCCAAAGGGTGTGAGAAGGAGAATGTCAGGAGAAAATAGAAAGGTGGAGTAGGATGGGACAGGGGCTGGAAACATTCAGACAATGACTACTTAATTATGTTGTAAATAATTTACTGCTGAGAAAAAAAGAATGGGAAATCCTTTAAAGGAGCAAGGAGGAGGGGGCTTGGCTGGTCCAGAGGCCAGAGAAGCGGGTGTACCACCTTTGAATTAATCTTGTGTTTTTTTTTTTTTTACAGGTGTCAGATAGCTCTTGGTAAGGCTGTACTTTAGTTTATTTAATTTAGCATTTAAATCTTATGTAACAAACCATAGCAATGACTTTCCAACGTAAACATGCACAAGGCTCTTGTAGCTAAATGCACATTTCTAGACCTCCTCCCTGAGACTCTGCTTCAATTGGTTTGGCATCTGCATGTTATCGTATATGGTTTGGATACACTCTCTCCACGGACTGGAGAAATACTGACCTAGAAGATTATAGGTGAAAATGAGAAAGCATGATTTTGATGACCATATTCCCTGCAGAGAAAGGAAAGATAAAAGTGACCAAAAGAAATATTAGATTAAGAAAAGCATCTGTATTGAGCTCTGACCAACAGCGGCTCGATGCCCAGCCTAAGCTGAGCTGCCGCTAAGCTGCCAATAGGTAGCAGGGTGGCTCAGTTAAAAAAAAAAAAAAGAAAGAAAGAAAAGAAAAGCATCTGTATTTATTTCAGTAAAATAGTGTGTGTGTGTGTGTGTGTGTGTGTGTGTGTGTG
Source organism: Hipposideros armiger (assembly GCF_001890085.2). NCBI lineage: Eukaryota > Metazoa > Chordata > Mammalia > Chiroptera > Hipposideridae > Hipposideros > Hipposideros armiger. The sequence continues at coordinate 1,730,165 of NW_017731595.1, forward strand.
TGTGTAGTAAGAGAGCTAAGTAAGATATTAGGTAGGAGGTTTGGGGCCTTCTGATATAGGGAACATATGCCTTGCTACTTATTACACTGAGCCAGGCCTGGTTTTAAGGAGTCTTCCCCTTACTAGAATATGCCTCAAATCCTTTATTTCCCAAAGTTCATCAAATCAGTAGCAAATGTGAAACATTTGCTGGCCTGTCCACCTAATCCATCATAGTACAATACAAAAAGATACGAAGAGACTGGGGTGGATAAAGGAAATCAATACCTGTTTCCTGTTCTTTACCTGGAGATCCTTTGTCTGGTTTCAGTATGTCTTCAACAGAATAAGAAACATAGCTTGAATTCCCAATCAAAATCAGATAAAACACAGGCGATAAGACATTGTGCTTCTCCTTTCTGCAGATAAGAAATTTGAGTTATAACAAGGCCAGGTTGTCTGAGCTCACTTTAGTTTTTTAGGGATCAGAGGGTTTTTTTAGTTTCATAGTAATTTATAAACTTAACCATAGGTATTTAGAAGTAAAAGATATTCCAACAATAGAATGCCAAGCAAATCGAGCAAAAAAATGTAGTTCTCTACAAATTACAATTTACAAATTGCTGATTACAGAATTCCCATTTAGATTGTTATCTTTCTGTTAAAATCCTTGAATTCTATTAAATGCTATGTACCTGACCAAATACAAATGTATTTATACTTTCCACACTTTATTTGTTGAACAACACAAACAATGAGCTAGTTCATTAGTAGTTTCTAACCTGATGGCCTCACAAAACCGCCTTTGCAAAATGTTTTACAAATTGCCTTTAATTAATTTAAATGGTTTGTGATTTTTTAAATAAATTATGTTTTTTTTAAAACATGTATATGGATCTGTCATCTAAACACTAGAAAATTGCATGCTTATTACATTTTTCAAGTAAATTATCATAAGGATTAAGTAAAATAATCAACAGGATTATTTAATTTTCAGTGTGACATCAAAGTTGCTACCTGATATCATACAATTTCTTCAAAATGGTCATACAGTGAAAGAGAATGCACACTTTTCCCTAGCCTTTGTATAGAAATGCATTTAGTATTATCCTTGTAGACAGGATCAATAAAGCTAAAGGAGACCCTTTAAAAAGTGGGGAATAAAAACCTAGTTAAGACAGATTTCGTAAAGCTTGTGCACCTGCCTAAGAGCCCCCTTTTCCCACCTGCACATGGGCACCAACCCTCAGCTATGGTTAATGTTGGCTTACTCTCTCTCTCTCTCTCTCTCTCTCTCTCTCTCTCTCTCTCTCTCTTTCTTTTTTATCATTATAAAGCAAGGGTTGTACCTTTAAATGGTCCCCCATAAAAGAGGAGGTTGCCTAATATCCAAGTTCTTACAGTATTTCTCCTATTAAGGGGCTCTCTTGATGTTTACATTTTGAACAGCAAAGTACTGTTCGGGAATGAGGTATTAGCCTGAAATAACCCTTCTTAATGTGCGGCTTAGATGCTGATAGAAGTCACCTGATGTAATAGGTTACATTCTTCAAAAGGAGGCAAAGAAATTTAACACAGCTATAATTATTATGACTGGGAGTATGACCTCATAAATACCTGTATTGGATATCATTGTAAAAAGCTATGTAAAATTGCTTTTAAAGCAATTCGGAAAGTCATGTGCACTAGTATACACTGACAGGATGAACTAAAAAGAAACTTTCCTAATATGTAAACAGCCATATCTGATTTAGGATCAATTCTCTAATATCCTCATACATGGATTTAAAAAGTGCTCTATTTCAAAAATCTACTTGATAAGAAGATGATGTATTCTAAAAGACTGGTAGATGAGTCCAAGAGTAGTTCTAGTCACGACAATGATGTTGTATTTTGCTAATCTATATTGGGGCTGTCCTGATCTAAAAATTATTTCTTGTCCTTGGGGGAAGTGTAAATATGTGTGTTCTTTTGTAAGCATTTACTCGTAGAAGGATGTGTTATCATGCTAAAAAGAAACCACCAAAAACAAAAAAACAGTGATTAGCAAATTTGATTATCTCCTCTTCCCACCTTGAGGCATAGACAGTGATAAAAAACTGGAATAGATGGGCTCAGCTTCTGTGTGAGTAATACCACTGTGGGTTTATTAAGAAGCAATGAGCCCAGATTTTGGGTTGTGAGTTCTCTACCTATAGCCTCTCCAACCACTTTACCATGTTAAAGCACACAGGCTACCTGTGTACTTCCGTTCCCAGTAAAGCCAGCTTCTGTGTCTTTAAAGCGTTGTCCGAAGTGTCTGGAATCCATTTTGCCTACACTTAGGGAGTTGGAAGTGCCTGAGAATTCAAGCTCTCCCAGAGGCAGCCCCTAACCAATGGCTGACGCGTGTGGGAGTATAAATATGTCAGCTCCCTTGCCCACTGATGGGGACAACTCTGAGGAAGTATCTATGCAGTCCCTAAAGCTCCCCTGTAGAACTGAACCAAAGTGACTGGCTGTAGGACTTTGCTTAATCCTCTTGCTGGTCTCCTTCCTTTCCTGGTTTGATGTCTCTACCGGTTTGTTCTGGGAACATTGCCTAATAAATCACTTTAACATGAGTCCTCAGCTCAGGGTCTGTTTCTAGGGAACCCCTCCTAAGACAAGTGGTTCACTGTGGACCCTTGAGATTGCCTTGCCTCGGTCATGAAGGGCCGCCACACACCTGGATGAAATGGATACTAGGAACAGGAAATGAGATTTCCTTTTTATAATGGATGCTGCCCAGATCTCTCCTTCAGGACCTGGCCCCTCACTTCTCCATCTTTTGGGGGCCCTGGCAGCTCACATCCTTCTCTGTGAATTGCCATTAGTGAAATGACAGCCCTTGTGGTATGGCTGTTCAATGTGGAAGTTCAAAGGCCAGAGTCTGTTTCCTGGGGAAACTGACCTAAGATCTTCTTCAACCCAGAGAGGGAAGGGAGGGAGACCTGAGCTCTGATGTTTAGAGATGTCTGTAAACAAAGGCTTAGAGAAGTGGCTTGCCCAAGATCACATAGCTTGTAAAGATTGATAGTCTGACTGAAACCACCTGGGTTTGAATCTGGACTCCTTTTCCATTTGCACATAAAAAAAGCCAAAATATGTGGCTAAATTTTATTTCTGGAGATCAGTAGTTAAGTTGTTTTATTTTTGTTGTATTTAATAGTACAGTGAAATACTTTATTTATTTATTTTTTTTGGTAATGAAAACAAGTACTAGCTAAGTACTCTTAGTGATGATGAACTATACTAATCTTTTCTCTACCAAGTACACCTCTATTTATGCTCTCACCAAGATTAAAACCGGAGTGTTCTGGAGGTTAATACTGAGAACTACATCCAGGGAAATGCTGTGTGCTCTTAGGATAAGCGTCTGTAAGTTGGAAGAAAGTTTCTATCATGTACTAATGATAACATTTCCCTTAAGAGCAGATGCCCAAGAGAATAGCAGCTTAATGGGAGAACTTTCATTAACCGCCCAGACAAGTTCCTGTTGACTTAATGACAAAAGATATACATGAAATAGAACAGTGTCCATAAACACACACACACACACACACACACACACACACACACACACACACACACACACACTCCTCTCTTCCTTTCACAATCTCATGTCAGGCCTATCGACCTATAGGCAAATATGACTAAATCAAATAATGTTCATTAAGTTGTCTGTTGTGTCTAGCTGTGCCATGGCTTCAGAAAATGAATAGGATTATTCCTGGTGTTTTGCCAGGTATGACATAGTATTAATAAAAAGAAAGACATAATCTTCTCTGCCATGAAAATTAGAAGAAAATTAATTCTGAAGAAAATATTCTTCATAACATTGAAAATTAGGACTACAATATTTTATAGATAAATATTAAATATGTTGCATTAGTACTGTTGAGATGGGAGAGGAAGTTGTAAGAGAGGAAAATGAAATGCATGATTACAGATTGGCTGGTAAGAATGAGAGTGAGATTCATAAAGGGGAAATATCTGCTGTTGATTGGTTTTCCCCAACTTAATTGGTTTTCTTGCCTACTGTGGCAATTCTTCTCTCTTGAGTATATGTGTCCAATAGAACTTTCCTATATCTGCCATGCCCAATATGATAGTAACTAGCCACATGTGGCTTTTGAGCACTTGAAATGTGACTAGTGCAACCGAGGAACAGAATGTTAATTTTAATTAATTAAAATTTAAATTTAAATAGCTACATGTGGCCAGTGGCTATTGCATTGGACAGTGCAGCCTACAATTTTGTAATAAGGTGAAAACTTTATTTCTTAACAATTTGTCATTAGAATTCCTTTTTGGTATGAAAAAATGTCTTTCGTTGAGATGGCCTGTGCTAAGCCCATTTGGGATGTGTATTCTACTTTATAGGTATTAGCTTATTTAATTTCCAGTTTAACTCAACGAGATAGTTACTATTATTGTCCCCATTTTATAGGCAACAAGTCTGAGGCACAAAGAGATTAAGTAACTTGCCAAGAGTTACATGGTAAGTAGGGATTCAAAGACATGGCTGTCCGCTGGTGCTAAGGCATCATGGTAAAAGGGCAAACTGCTTGGTGTGAATTAAGGGAAGGTCTGCAAAGATGAGATGAATGAGAAAGATAGAGTCTGAGACTCTCTGGGGTAAATAGCCCATGGGGCCACAGAGAAGGGACTAGAGCTGTGATATAAATATGGTAGCCACTAATCACATACAGCTATTTAAATTTAAATGTATTAGAATTAAATATAAAATTCAATTTCTCAGTCACACTGGCCACATTTCAAGCGCTCAAAGGCCCCATCTGGCCAGTAATGACTATGTTGGTGCAGAAGTAGGACATTTCTGTCATCACAGAAAAGTTCTATTGGACAGCGCTGAGTCGAAGGACAGTTCAAGGATGGTTGTGTCTACTAACCACGGGAGGCAGTTTTCACAGATGTAAACCTTTCTTTCATCTTTCCACCAAATTACCAACAAAGCCCGTTAATTTCATGAATGCTCTATAGGAGTAAGTGTAAGTTGAGGAAAGGGCTGTATTTCTTGCCTAAATCAATATGACGTGGTACATGGGATGTTCTTCAAAAGGAAGAGGTGGAGTCTGAGGTAGTGACAGAAAGTTGCAAATAGTGCTGCTGGGGTGGAAGGAGGGCCTGGACTCCCATAAAATGTGGAATTAAGGGAGTGATGGTGGTTTGAACCAGTTTTTGATTCAAGATTTGTGGATACTCCCCTTCCAGGTGATGGTATTCACATGACCACCCTTATTATGTGAAAAAGAGAGTTATATTCTACTTTGATCTTAATCTCAGAATCTTTAAAACATTAGTTGAGTATTTTTGAAAGCCACAGTTTGTGGTCAGTTTATATCTATCCATCCTGTTCTCAATTTTAAGTCACCACACAGGTAACATTCCTGCCCCTAAATAATAATAGTGGTTAGCATTCTAAGTGCAAGACATTGTTTTAAGCATTTTATATGTATTAAATTTATTTAATTTCAGATTGACTCAATGAGATAGTTACTGTTATCCCATTTTAGAGGTAATGAATCCAAGATACAGGTATTAGGTAACTTACCATGAGTCACATAGTAAGTGAGAGAGGCAGAATTTGAATGAATTTGTCTCTAGATGCCAATAAAGTGCCTCTCTTATGTTTCAATAGGCAGATAAGCAGAGTACCTTATGGCTTATTGGCTTGGCCTCTGAATCTCATCCTTGAGTGTTTCCTTCATGGATACTTCATGACAAGAAAAGCCAGCCCTGCAGGTAAATTTAAGACATTAATCCATGTGCCTATGATGTCTGGGAGTGTGAAATCAGGGAACTGAAGAACATCAGAGACATTCTGAACTCTATGTAACTCTGAAGATACCAACCTTTCACCTTTGGGTGGAATACAAAAGTATCTCTGACGAACGTGCAGCTCCCTGAAGGAACTGGCTGCCAAGCAATTGAGAATGTCTGGATGTTCTCTGAACATCTGGTTGGCACCATTTCACCATTTATATTAGAGGGAGGAGAACAAGGAGTAGTGATATATGCAATCTATAATTAATTGCACATTATAAACTTGCAGGATGGTAGTGCTGGGATGGACTTTAGCAGTCGTCTGATCCAGACATTAATGGCTGGGCTGTAGATCATGTTTCAGAAACATTCAGAAAGATTTTTAATCATACAAAGGCCAGGTCCTATCTCTGGAGACTCTGGTTCAATAAGCCTGTGGTAGGGTTTGGGCTTTTCTACTATAAGGAGATGCCCATTAAAAAGGAATTCATCCATCACCTTTGGAACATGTTAAGAGAAACAATTCATTATTTATTTGTTTTTAATTTATCTATCTATCTATCTATCTATCTATCTATCTATCCTTCCTTCCTTCCATCCCCCCAGCAGAAAATGATTATAAAGATAGCTGATATTATATAAAGTAAAATATTTAAAAACGTTTTAAACAGTTGTTTGTTTTAAGCTCATAAAATCCAGGATTATGGACATCCCAATGTCAAAAATACAAAATTGAGTACCTTTTATCTGGTTATTATAAAACACATACCTCAAGAGAGAGCATTTTATTAATAATGCTTAAGGGAATTTAAAAATGAACGTTCAGTTTTATCAGATTGTGAAGTACATATTCTAATTTCCCACAAGTAATGAGTGGATTTTAAAGCATTTTTCACATTAAATTTAACTTAGGTTTTAATTTTTCAGAGGAAATGTCACTAAATAATTTTCCAAAGCATTAGAAAAGCAAAACAACAGTGCTTTGTTTTTGGATTATAAATCACAGTAGTGTTTTTTTTTCCCTTAACATAAATGCGGTCTATATATTGTTTTTGTAGAGAAATTTTATAAGAGTTTATATGAGCCAACCAAACTGATGACATATGCCAGGGAGCAAGATCTGAAATGCTCCCAACAATTCATTATTTTAAAATCTTCCAAAATAAATGGGGAAATTATGCATTCATCCTGCTTTTCATTTACCAACACTATCAGGAAAATTGAGTGGCTATTTAGGGACAATTTCTTTTTACGGAAGTATTGCAGCTAGTAAGCAAAGAAAAAAATGTCAGACTATCACCATCTTGTAACGTCTAATGAATCAATGGATCTAGGCAATGATCATCAGTAACTGTGAACAACCCAAAATGGGCCTCCTGATGGAAATTCACAACCACATAGAAAGTGTTCGCACCAGCAATGTGAACTGGGTTCTCATGAAGTCTCTATACCTCATTCTTGATTTGATCACACACGTTAAAAAAAAAAGCCATATTGTTAATCTTGTTAGATGTGATAATTATATTGTGGACCTGTTTTTAAAGACATTTACTGAAACATTCATGAATGCAATAAATATGAATATTTTTGAATACAATAAGATGACTTGCTTAAAAATAATTCAGAGGATGAGAGGTGGATAAGGAGTTCAATGAAATAAGATTAGCCTTAAGTTGATGACTGTGGAAGCTAGGTGATGGATACTCAGAAGTTACTATGCTATTTTTTTCAGCTTTGTATGTGATTGAAAGTGCCCATCAGAAAAAGTTAAAAATAAAAGATTCTGTCCAAAAATGCAAAGGCTTTGGCTTATCTAAAGGGTTGTCAAACTACGGCCCCAGGGTTATAGTCAGTCTGCTGCTTGTTTTTGTAAAGAGAATTTTATCAGAACACAACAAACTATACCTATTCATTCACATATTGTCTATGGCTGCTTCATGTTGCAATGGAAGAACTGAATAGTTGCAACAGAGACTGTGTGGCCCATAAAGCCTGAAATATTTTCCATCTGGCCCTTTACAGAAAATGTTTGTCAACCCCTGGCTTAGATGAAGTTGTGAATTGAAAAAAGAGTTAAGTACTAATGTTTTGTATTTGGTTATTGTTATACACACCATTTCTTATGTGTATGTTTTTAAATTTTCTCAGCTTTTTGAATGACATTGGAAGGAATATTAGAATTAGAATATCATTCTTTAACTCCTAATGAATCAATGGTTATGAATAGGCAGTGGTTATCAATAGTAATAGATATAGATATTGGTCATCAATGAATAACACATAAGACTATTGATGTAATGTATAAGACTATGTATGAATGAGAACTTTAAACTATTCCTTAAAAGAAAAAAAGTGCCCAGGTGATTCCAATGACTGGTCCAAGTTGAGAATATTAATCTCCTTCCCTTCATTATTCATATGAGACACCCACTCAGAGACCCGAACATGTTTCATCATGTGAGGTTTTTCCCTCCTCTCATAGTGCACTGCAGTGTTTAAAAAAACCAACAACAACCAGTGTTTGAAATCCTAGCAAGATGTGCTTTGCATCAATTTTCTCTATCTCAATTCTGGTAGTTCCCACAGACCATTTTGGTCAGTAAATTATTGTGTCTTGCAGCACCATTACCTGCCAAGTGGAGAGAGAAAGGAAGGTAGTTAATGTAATTACTGTCCCTACAGTAATGGTCCATATATTATCTGTCCAATCGTCTAAAGAACTGGGTGGTACAGAGGGTGGCAGATGTTGTGATATTCCAAAGACTAGCTTTTCAGAATAATGATTATATTGCTGAGTTAGGTAGTGGCTGAAGTTGAGAAGTGGGAGGGGAATGGCAGGGAAAAGCACTTTAAGGAATCTAGGGCTCTCACAAGCTTAATGGAGTTAATGCTGAAGTTGTTGAAAGGCTTGGAGCTGAAAGGCATGATTCAAGCCCTAGCTTTTCTCTTATTACAAGTTAACTTTGGAAAAGCCATTCAACCTTTCTTAACCTCAGTTTCCTCTGATGTAGCAGGCTAACTTCACAAAATTGTTGTGAAGATTAAATAGAATAGCATAAATGAAAGAATTTTGTAAACTCTCTAACACTAGGTAAATGTAAGGGGTTATTACCTAGGCTCATTTATTCTGCCATTGAACTAGATCCATCTTCGACTTGTGCCAAGTTCAGGAATGTTAAAAGAAGAATTTGGCTTTCATGCAGGTGGGTGATTTTCATGGAATCTAGACTATAGCACCCTTTTCATCCATGGCTAGACAACCCATGGCGTCTATTTAGACCAAATATCCTACTTTTTATTTAATCTCTTGTCCCCAGGAAGCATAAAAGGAGGGGAGCTGGATGGGGTGTCATAGAGAGGAAGCATAGAATGAAAGGAAAAGCTGCCACACATCTCTTAAGGAGCAATATTTCTCTACAAGTTTTCAGAGAGAGGGTAAAACAAACAGACAAAATTTAATGTGTGATAGAAAATAGAACTGAGAAGGGAGGAGTGAGGCATGCAGAGAAGGCAGACATGTTTCCAGATAGACATGGGTTGGGGTCCTCCGTAGTATCACATTCCAAAGACACCGTTTCTTGCTTTTGTGCATATCTCTAGTGTCCCTACCAGACTCTTTATTCCTCTGGGTTCCATACAGTACCTAACAAAGTGCTATGCACATAGCAAGAACTCAATAATTGTTTTTGGAATGAACAGCTCTTTCATTAAAGCTGAAAATCGAGAGTTGGCTACACATATTTCTTTCCTTCCATAAAAGGACTTGATAGGTTAGAGGAGGGCGGAGCCATTAAAACAACATTGAGAATTCAGTCCAGGCTTGAAGTGATTAATTATCACCCCATTTTCTCTGGCTTGGCCAGAGACCATAAGGACTTTGAAATGTGCTGTACATCTGGCGTACTGCTAGAAGCTACCGGCAGACTGAAGGACAGCCGAGGAAACCACTCTTGTGGGAAAATTTTGTGGAGATGTGTGTTTGAATTTCTCTGTTAACAGCCAAATTCTTGCTCTTGTATACAAAGTACTACTCAAAGCAGATTATTTTTAACAGGTGCATCATTTCTACCTTGCCCACTACTAAATACAAAAAAGAAGAGTAAGAGGTTTCTCCGGTAGGCCATTGCTGAACTGAGATCCTCTGATGTCTTAGATATTAAATAATACTAGAGATATTAAATAGCATTACAGGTATTAAATGAATATATATTTTATATAAAACGCTGAGCACATCATGGGGATGTAACATAGAGCATGGTGGCTATAGTTATATTGCATATTTGAAAGTTGCTAAGAGAGTAGATCTTAAAAATTTCATCATAAGGAAAAAAATATTATAACTGTGTGGTGACAGATGTTAGCTAGGCTTATTGTGGTGTTCATTTTGCATATGCATAGAGTGAATCATTATGTTGTATACCTGAAACTAATATAATGTTATATGTCACTTATATCTCAATTAAAAAAGAAGTGACTTACAGGATTATAAATGAAGATGCAAAAAAATAATAATAATACTGAGCAGGATAGCCTCAGTTTCTGAGGTTTCATGCAGGTGACCAAGTAATGGTTCTTGTTGAGAAATTTTTTGCTTAGGACTTGTCTTAAGTCAGGTTGTTGGAAGCAGAGCCTGAGATAGAGATTCTTGCTTGAATGATTTATCAGCGAGTGTGCCCAGAAGAATGAAAGCTGGAAGCTGGGTAGGGTAGGGAAAGGAGCTAAAGCAAGGATGTGGTCTCAGCTGGAGGCTGATTTCAGCCTGATCTCTTGAGGCCCCAACTGCACACACTAACAGGAAGTTACCATTAAAAAAACAAAAAGCTCAGTAAATTTTGCAGCTATTGTACTTGACTAATATAGGAGAAAGGAGTTCTGGAAGCTCAGGTGCATTTCCTGTCTCTGAAAGGGTTTCTGTTCTTCATGCATTTTCTTTGGTTATAATAGTCTAGAAATAATATTTTAACCTCTCATTCTTTAGGTTTTTTTAAAAAAAGAAATTTATAAATATGGAAGAATTGACTACACTAAAGAATATTGCTTAAATTACTGTTCTGGAAAGAAATTGTAGACACCAATAACACTTGTAATGCATAGATAGACCTGGCAACTTGTTCCCATAGTCACGCCTGTTAGAATGGCCATCATTAATAAATCAACAAACATATTGGTGAGGGTGTAGAGAAAAGGGAATCCTCATGCACTATTGGTTGGATTGTAGATTAGTGTGTCCACTATGGAAAACACTATGGAGGTTCCTCAAACAATTAAGAATAGAACTACCTTATGATCCAGCAGTTCCACTTTTGTGTATTTATCCTAAGAAATCCAAAACACTAATTCAAAAAGTTATATACACCCCTATGTTCACTGCTGTGCTGTTTACAATAGCCAAGATATGGGAGCAACCAAAATGCCCATCAATAGACAATTGGATAAAGAATTTGGTACATATAGACAATAGAGTATTATTCTGCCATAAAAAAGAATGAAATCTTACCATTTGTGACAACATGGATGGACCTAGAGGGTATTCTACGAAGTGCAATAAGCCAGACTGAGAAAGACAAATGCCATATGATCTCACTTATATGTGGAATATAAAGAACAAAATACACCAGCAAACAAAACAGAAACAGACTTACAGGTACAGAAAACAAACTGATAGTAGATAGGAGGGGTGCCAGGGGGCTGGGTGAGAAAGGTGAAGGGATTAAAAAGTCCAAACTGGTAGTTACAAAATAGTCATGGAAATATAAAGTACAGTATGGGGAATATAGTCAATAATATTGTAAAAATTCTGTATAGTGTCAGGTGGGTACTAGACACTAGACCTATTGGGGGAATCACTTCATAAATTACATAAATGTCTAACCACTACACTGTACACCTGAAACTAATATAAAATAATATTGAATGTCAACTATAATAAAAAAAAATAGTTGTGGGGATGTAAAGTACAGCATAGGGAATATAGTCAATAATATTGTAATAACTATGTACAGTGTCAAATGAGTAATAGACTTATTGGAGTTACCAATTTGTGAGGGATATGAATGTCTAATCACTATCTTGTTTTGTACACCTAAAACTAATATAATATTGTCTGTCAATGATCATTGAAAAATAAATTTTTAAAAATTAAAAAAAAGCTTTCAAATTTAAAAATAATCCATGGTTCAGTTGTTACATAAACTATGACAATCAAGTAGAAGCTCACAAGATGCACAAAAAGAAAATTTTACCAACATCAACAGGACAAATATTATGTTATACATTTCCAACTAGGAAGTTCTACCCGCCTGAGTGGACTGAGCATTGCATGAAGCTTCTTACTTGAATACAGTTGTTTGACAATTATTTCAGTATGTGTGTGGGGGAGGGGCATTAGGGAGCATGGGATAGGATTGCAAGAATGATGGGGTAGTTGGTAGATTTTTCTACAGCTAAATAGAGAATGTATATATTCTCTATACAGTTAAGTAGAGATATACAGATATCTAGGGAATATATATTTTCTAAATATATACATTGTCTATATTCTCTCTATATACAGTAAATACACAGCTATATAGAAAAAATACATACTACATATTCTATAGGGGTGTCATTTTATATCCATTTCACTGTTAGCACCAAAATGGAAATAGCATTTGTTACCTAAATTGGGTTAAGGGGAAAATAGATTAGAATTCATACAACATTTTTCATGTGATAATGTGATGAAATTTAACAAAATTACACACTATCTCTGCTTTTTAAAAGCCTCTTTTTAATTTGTAAAAATAATTCAATAACTTATGCTATCTCTAAAGATGTTATTTATTATTTTTAACTTTTTATTCTTCCACTGATTATTCCAATTATTCCACAATTCCCTTTAATACATCTGTGCTCAAAAGTGTGTGAAAGAGCTATATGAAACAAACAAAAAATTTAAGTATGTGAAACACAATCCCAAACACTGTATATCCATGGAAAAAGACAGGCAGACATATATCTGGGCCCAGAATAAAAGATGCATTTCCCTATGAGAACTACAAAAATATCCTGAATGTTGGGGAGGACAAGAGCTGTGAGTTAGGAAGTTTTGAAGGTAAGCTGGAGTATACAAAACATTACCGAGTTCCAGCATATAGGTAGCTTAGAAAATATCAGAAAGATGGTGGATTTTTTAAGGGTAAACAAAATAATGTGAGATAACCTTAGGAAATCAGCAAAGTGCTGGGATCAAAAGGGAATATCAATGAGGAAGATGGAACCTGAGGGTGTCAAGAAGACTCACTAGGTAGAAAAGAGTTCAGAAACTTTTAAGGGAAAGCAGTTTAAGCCAAGTTCAAGAGAAGGCTTCCACTGCACAACCGCCTGTAGCTTACAACCTAACCAGAATCCTTGCTGCCTGCTTAGGAAAAAAATAATAAATAAGTAATCCTTTCCCAGAACTGGAGCCTTGACTTGGTTCCATCACCTGTTCCCTCACCAAGACCAGTCCTTCAGGGACTGCTGCTTCTACACATCCCAGATACCCGCTCTAAGCTTACCCTTGCCCTCTGTTCTTGACTTTATGGAGAGACTCTTGAGAGGATGACTCGCAGCTGAGTCACGGAAACATCCCTCTCCCACTGCCCAGAAAAATTAATCAGAATTTTGTGTTTTGAAGTTAAAAATAGGGGGAAACCACCATGTAGGGTAGGTTCCTTGAGAACCTTCAGGGGTCTCTGAAGGCCTAATGAGAGGCAGTGGTGCCTTGAAGGGTCAGAGCCCAGTGAAGAGAAAGCAGCCAGGGTCCTGCTGGGCCACCTGAGTCTGGTCTGACTAATGCTGGGACAGGTCTGCAGAGCAGCAGGTGGCTCACAGCAGTGGTTTCCAGATGCAGGCACTCTCCCAGGGTAGTGTGACAGATAGCACCCTGCGATGCAGGCAGAAAATGTTAGAGCTTCAACTTTTTTTTTTCATCCAAAATTAAGCTTTACTAATGATGAATACACATATGGACACTGGTGCCTTTGGTGTATGCCAGATGGTTTCGTGTCACATACAGTCTTTGAGGTGTCTTATGGCGAGAGTGAGAGCTCCAGTGTGTGCATGTGTTGGGGGGAGTGTTGACCTTGGCACCTTCACTCATCTGCTTTCAGAGCATTGTGATTGGTGTTTTGTAGGTTATGTGTGCCAGGTTAATTGCATTTTTGAATTATTATATCTGCTTAAACTAACCCTTAAATGATGAACAAGTGGATTAGGCACATTCCTACAAAGAAACTGAAGACTAAACTAAATGCAAACACCAGCAAACAACAAGAAGCAACAGAGCTGATGCCACTTCCCTACTCCTAGACCTAGACAAACTCTTCATCAGCTACTTAGGAGGTCAAAACGATGATGATATAACTAGATCTGACAAAGTCAAAGTACATTGTCACTATCAAGATGACTATATGAGGGCCGGCCGAGTAGCACGTTGGTTAGGAGTTGGCTTGCGATGCCAGCTGTGAGCAGCAGGGCCCTGGTTCAGATCCTACACGAGGGCCTGTGATGCTGCGCCCTCTACAGCTAAGATGGTGAACAACAGCTCAACCTGGAGCTGGACTACTGTGAGTCGCCAGCGATGGCGTGGGCTGCAGTACGGCTGGATGGCAGCTGGTGTGAGCTGCCGTGAGCCCCCCTGAGCCACTGTGAGCCAATGGCCAGCGAGCGACTGCCTGACCCAGCAAGAGTGCAATGATAATACCAACATGGGCCAGTAAAATGACGTCAACAACTAGAATAAAGAACAAAAGGACAGCAACTTGTCTGTTCTCCTTTCCTAATTCCCCAATGCTGTTCCCCTCCCCCAATTCTCCAGTTAATTTTTTTTTAAAAGATGACCATATGAAATAGATATAGACCAATTTGTATTAATAATGGTCCTTATGTGAATACGGGGCACTGAGATATTAGTAATTGTTTTTAATAATAGGATGAACTTGGTGGAACAAGGTCAGGTGGTATAAGACAATAAGAATGGGCTTTGTTTTTCTCTAAACATTGTTCTTAACCATGATTGTCTTGGTTCTTTCAGGCTGCTACAACAAAACACCACACTGGATGGTTTATAAACAATATAAATTTACTTTTCACAGTTCTGGAGGCTGGAAAGTCCAAGATCATGGTGCCTTCATGGTTACATTCTCTGGTAAGGGCCCTCTTCCTGGTTAAGAGCTGGTGCCGTCTCACTGTGTCTTCACATGCGGAAGGGGCTAGAGAGCTCTGTGGGTCTCTTGTACAAGAGCATTTATTCCATTCATGAGGGTTCCCCTTTATGGCCTAATAACCTCCCAAAGGGCACACCTCCTAATACCATCATATAGGGCATTAGGATTTCGACATATGAATTTTGGAGGGACACCATCATTCAGACGATAGCAATGACATACCCCTTCCCTCTCATTGTTGAACAAGATCTTGGGTAGATTCCATTCTGGTCACTTTCAGCTATGTAAAAAGTCTTGTTTAGGTTATTATAACTCATTTTTCAGTGTTAGAAACTAGCTCATCCTAGTACCAAAATAGCAATTTTGCGTCTAAGGGACCACCAGTGTCAGAAGGGTGCCTTCCACTTTCTCAGTCTTTCCCAGTTAGATGAAGAGAAGCAAGAGTCTTTTGTCACTGGTGCTGCTCTCGTTCTGTCTTGGTTACCATTGCCGAGCTCTTTCATGGGACATTTGTGTGTTCTTTGCTGTGGGGAGTGAGTGGAGGTAACCCATTCTAACAACGGCTTTGGGTCCAGCCCCTCAGCTCTTGCCTTGGGCAGCATATCCCATGACCTCTAGCTCCTCAGGTTCCTTCTCCCCATGAGCAGCTTTTTAAAGCTGGTCCCATCAATGCAGCTTGGACATGCTTGCCTTCCATTGCATCCATGGGTCCACAGAAATCATCTGCACCCTTGCCACCCAAAAAGTGGGAGAGTGCTCCTGTTGCCAGTCTCTCCATGGCAATTGGCTCCACCTAACATCCTGTTTTTTCTAGTCCCCAGCTGGTAGGCAGATCCCAGTCTCTCTGTTTACCTTTTCCTTCTTCCTGCACATCCAATTAATCCCCAAATTATTCTGATTTTACCTGTTAAGTCTTTCTCACATATATGCCTTCCTCTCTTTCCTTGCCACCATTTTCAATCTTTCTAGTACAATCTTTCATCTATTTTCCTTTGACTTATTTTGTCCTCTTAAATCCTATCCTCCACACAGCTGCCAGGTTGATCTATGAAAAATGAAAGTTGGATCACATTACTACCCTGCATAAAATGTGTTGCTACTTCTTGATGGGCATTGCCTACAGGATAACTTCCAAGTTTCTTAATTTGGCCTAACAACTTCTATGGAATCTGGTTCCTGTTGGGCTCTCCAGTCCCCACTCATACATGCCAAGCTACAACCTGGTGGCCTTGATTTATGCTGTTCTTCTGTCTGAGATGTTTTTCTATCTATCATGCTGTCCTCCTTCCATTTAACTCATTCATTAAGACTCAGCTCACGTTAATCTCCAGGGGTTTTCACGGAGACTTCGCTCCCACCTGTATTCCTACTGGCCCTGAGCTGGGCAAGGAGCCCCTCTTCCATCCCTCTTTGGCCTGCTCTGTCACTATTGGTGCTGCCATGACACTACTGTGCACATTCCAGCATGTACTTGGCTCCTCATCAGACTGAGCATCTGGGAGGAAGGACAGGCCCTTTCTGATTTGAGAAACTTCCTCAGGCCTGACACATGACAGGCACTAAATAAATATTTGCTGAAGAGATAAATGAAGAAATGAAAGAATAAAGAAAGGCTGTAGGATAACAAAGCAGGAGAGATTATTCCTCCTCTTCCTTTCCCTCAATTATTCCTGCTCCTGTTCTGAGTCACCACCACCAAGTGGGCTTTCTCAGCAGCACTGACGAGTGCCATCTGGACTCCTCCACTCATCTGCAACTCTTCTTGATCTTATTTAAGAAAATACAGGGCCAGAGGAGGTCACTACTTTTAATTGTAGCACTAAGCACTTGTCCGAGGGAATCGTGATGGTTTGTGCAATTCTAGAAACAAAAACAAAAAGAAAAACTGAGCTGGGGCTCGTGGACTTCCTTGTTGGATTCCAGCCATGTGATGGGTCAGACTTACGAATAGTCATAGGTGGGCATTTCTGAGATGTTTCTCGATTTCTGAGGTCAGGTCTGAGGGTCCCAATCCTTCTCCAGCATTTTCATAGATGTTTCATGACTGCAGCTGCCAATAGGAAGGGATGAGGTTTCTGAAGGGTAGGATGGGGCAGGATGACAGGCAACCATGAAAACCTGGGATCAGGAACAGGTAGAAGACCTGGGAACAGGGTGTTCAAGATGATACCATTTGCTGGGGCTCCTAAATAGAAGGCTGGGGGAGATGGAGAAAGGCTGGAACACGGTGGCTCTGATGGCACATTTTGCCTCTGTCTGTATTTACCTAGTGTCTAACACTGAATCTGGGAACTATCAGATACCTGCTAAGGGGAAAGTTGACACAGGACTCACCAGTGTCTAGGATTATTTTTAAAAAGAAAACAAACTTGTCCTCAATCATAGCAGTCACTAAAAATTACTTACTCTTGCAAAAATATGGACTTTCTAAGTTAAAAGAAATGTTTTCTGGCATTTGCTTCTTATATATTCTTAAGATTGTTCTATAAGCAGTCAGCGTCTCTCCTATAAAACCCTGAAGAAACACCAATACCCTTTTGCAGCCTACTCAGCATCCTTTTCTCCTTTTCTGATAAAAGAGCCCCAATTTTTCTTAGGGGGAATCATCCTTCTCTGAAGTCAGTCCAGGTGGGGTCTGATCCATCATTAGGCTCTAGGAGTTGGCATACATAAGACCCAACACTAAACAATAATGGACTGCATCTCCTGGCCGTGGTAATTTATTTAGGGGAGAGGACTCAGGTCAGGCCAAGGAGAGACAAGCCTGGAACTTATCTTGGAATGATTGTCAAAGAGGCTCTTTCTTATGGGGGTGCTTAATAGGAGAAAATGTAAACCTAGGAATGCTGGAGGCCATATCTTAGGAAAGCCTACCTGGAAATGATGCCAAGTCAGAGGAAAGCAGAGCCTACTGATGGAGGAAATCTGATTTCAGGTAACACTGTATGTGCCTAGACCTGAAACCAACATAACGCTAGACTTTTATGTTCCAAAAGCGAATACATTTATGTTTTCCTCCCTTGTTTAAGGCAGTCTCCATTGTTTTTTCTATTGGGTTGTTGGAAAAATTATGACACATGTTTGCAACAGATGGCACTAGTTCATTTTTGGAAGTACTAGAGTCATTCGCATCTATTTTATTGCTATGTCATTTGACAGCTGACAGTTCTAGCTTCATTCTAAAAAAAACAGTGATTTGGTTGAGTTTGGAAGATTTTACAACAAGTTGAAGATGAAAGACCAAACTGCGCATTTTTGCATATTTTACTGTTTTACTTCCATAAAGGGAAGAACGTGTGTCAAGCTTGTGAAAAGTTGCATAAAGTTTATGGTGACAATGCTACATGAACATCAGTGCCAATGATACTTCATGAAATTTCGTGCTTATGATTTTGATCTCAACGACGCTCCTCGGTCAGGGAGGCCCACCAAGGATGATGATGACAAAATAAAGGCATTGATCAAGTCAAACCTGATTGACATGAGAGATTCCAGAAACATTGACCATCCATCCATCAAGCGTTCATGGCCACCTGAAGAAGCTGGGATACGTAAGCAAGCTCGATATTTGGGTTCCGCATGAATCAAAGAAATTCATCTAACAGCGCATATAAACATCTGCAATATGCTCATTAAACATGAGGAAAACGATCCTTTTTTTTTTTTTAAAGATTTTTTTTTTATTTGGGGAATTGGGGGGATGGGAACAGCGCTGGGGAACTGAGGGAAGGGGAACAGACAAGTTGCTGTCGTCCTGTTCCTCAGTCTAGTTGTGGAGGACGTTGCTTCACTGGCCCAAGTTGGCACCATCATTGAGCTCTTCCCGGGTGAGGCACATCAGTCGCCGGCTTCTGGATGGCCGCTCACTGCGGCTGCTGGCCACTCATGCTGGCTGCTGGCTATACACTGCAGCCAATGGCAACCCACTGCCACAGGAGCTGCAGCCTATGCCATCGCTGGTGACCCACAGCAGCCCAGCTCTAGGTTGAGCTGTTGTTCAGCATCTTAGCTGTGGAGGGCAGTGTCACTGGCCCTCATATGTGGGATCCGAACCGGGGCTCTCTGGCGTCCCAAGCCAGCTCTCAACCATCGCGCCACTTGGCCAGCCCAAAACGATCCTTTTTTGAAGCAACTGATAACTGATGAGAAGTGAATTGTTTACAACAATGTGGTGCACAAACGGTCTTGGTCCCGATGTAACGATTCGCCTCAAACAACATGGAAAGCAGACATTCATCAGAGGAAGGTTATGCTCGCAGCATGGTGGGATTTCAAAGATGTCGTGTTTTTGAGCTCCTACCAAGGAACCAAACAATCAATTTGAATGTATACTGTCGGCAATTGGACAATTTGAATGAATCCATCATCCAGAAACATCCAGAGCTTGTTAATCGTAAAGTAGTTGTGGTCCATCGTGACAACGCTAGACCACACACAAGTTTGATTACCTGTCAAAAATTCTTAGAGCTTGGATGGGATCTGTTGCCACACCCACCATACTCGCCTGACCTTGTGCCATCAGACTTCCACTTGTTTCGCTCTCTTCAAAACTCCTTGCGTGGTATAACGTTCAATTCAGATGAGGCTGTAAATCAGCACCTTGTTCAGTTTTTTGCAAATAAATACAGGTCCTTCTATAAATGAGGAATAATGAAGCTCACTGAAAGATGGGAAAAGGTTATTGAACAAAATGGGCAATATATCATTGATTGATCTTTGTTCTTTATATAAAGAAATGACCTTTGAAAAACATAGACAAAATACGTCATGACTTTTCTGAAACACAATATTTCAAATCCTGTGTTTCTTTCTATTTGTCCTTCCATCCAGTCCATCCCCCTTCCACAGGCCCCACACACAGTCATGCCTTACTTGGCCTCACCACCAGCTCCATGCCATCACCAAGAGCTCCAATTCTGAAATAATTCTCTCAGACATTATTATTCTGACTTTGTGTCTCTCTTACTTTCTTGTTTCCCTTGAACTTAGTTCTGTCCTAATTCACTCCACAAATATTTATTGAGTGCCCAGTTTTAGGCACTTCAGATACCTAAAGTGAACAATATTCAAAGATTCCTGGTCTCATAGCACTTCCATTTTAATGCAGGAGAAAGAGGCAGACAAGAAATATAATAAGCAGGTAAATTTTACAGTGTTTTTTAGAAGAGTTATGGAGGGAAAAAATAGAGCAGAAAAATAGAGTAAGGGGGCTCAGGATTCCTGGGAGTAAGACATGGCCCATTTTTAAATAGGCCACCCTGAGAAAGTAGAATTTGAGCAGACTCGAAGGAAGGAGGGAGTTAGCCTTTAGGTCTGGGGGAAGGGATCTCAAGGAAAGGGAAGACAGTACAAAGTCCCCAATGCAACAAGGCACCTGGCAGTGGCTAAGGAAAGGCAGCGAGGTCAGTTTGGTTGGGGTGAGGAGAGGGGATAGGAGAGTAGTAGGAGGTGAGATGATGGGATACCAGTACAGGAGAGGTAATAGGATTGGTATCCTGTGGGACTTGAATTTTTACTGCGAGTCAAATTAGGAATTACTGGAGAGTTTCAAGCAGAAAGGGACAAGATCTGACTCAGATTTTAAGACAATTACTCTGGCTGCATGGTTGAAAGTAAGCTCCAGAAAAGCAAGGATGGGAGCAGAGAGTATGTAATCAATGCCAGGGACCCTGATGACTTGGACTGGGATGGTGGCAGTGGAGGTGGTGGAGGTGGCAGTGGAGGCTGCGTTTGTTTTAAAGATTGAGCCATCAGGATTTGCTGACAGGTTAGACGTTTAGCGTGTGAGAAGGAGCAGAAGAAGGTAATTGGCTTGAGTATTTTCAAGGATAGATTGCCATCAGCTGAGAAGGGGAACGCTGAAGGGGAAACACCCTTGAGGGGAGGAGGAAGTTAGTAATATTGGGTAGGCAGCTGAGCATTGGGCTTCAGGTGATGGGTCCGGCCTGCAAAGATCAAGTTGGGAGCCGTTCCCATCTAGAGTCTAGATGGTGCTTAAAACGTCATTGTAAACTGTAGGTCCTTCTTAGTAAATGAGCCTCCCATTACCGTCCTGACTTTACCTGTAGAGAGAAGGTAAGACCATGACACATCGGAAAAAATAAGGGCTTTGGAGTGAGACAGATCTGTACCCGAGCACCAGTTTTAATACCATACTAGTCACGTGACTTTAAGCAAATTTCTTATCTCTCTGAGTTGCAATTTACTTATCTGAAAAATTGGATAATAACATCTATTTCCTAGGGTTGTTAAACTCGTAAAATTAAATAATGCCTGTGAAACTCCTGGCACATAGTTAGGCACTCAACAATTAATTTCCTTCCCCTTTTTAATCTAGTCTGAATGCTTACCAATGGCTGCAGCTCTGTTCCTAATTCTCTGGACCCGTGCTCCTCAAAGTGTGGTCTTTGCACTCGTAGCACTGGGAGCTTGTTCGAAATGCAGAATCTCAAGCCCGGCCATCCCAGGCCTTCTTCAGAAATTCCAGGGTGAGACCCAGCAATCTGTGTATGAATAAGCCCTCCAGGTGGTTCAGCTGTGCCCTAGAATTTGAGAGCCGCAGCTTTAGTGTCTTGTCTGTTCACAAGCTGCCACGACCCTTGAGCGCACCCGTCGTTCTTTGCTCATGGTCCTGCATAGCTGGCTGATGTCAGAAAAGGTATAGTAACCAAGTAAATTGCTTTGCTACAAATTCCTTCTATTAATTCTTTAGCCCTGATCTCTCAGTTGTGTCCAGACTTCCAATTCTTCTCCACAAGCTGTTGGAGAAGATAAACTCATCATGGTTACAACTCACGCTTCCCTGCCCCCTACTGCTTCAAAACACCAAAACCTCACTATGACACACAACTCTGCCTTCCCTCTCTCCTCCTAGGTTTGCTATTTTAATCTTGGAGAAAGAGGTATTTGCTGAATGCTCACCGTATGTGCCACATTCCATGTAGCATTTCATTGGCTTTTCCCTATAACTCCATAAGGTAAGACTAATATGAGATCCCACTTGACAGACAAGGGTATTGAGGGTTGGGGAACCGAAATAGCTAACACAGGAGTACACAGGTTATGTCAATCAGGCACCAGAGGGAAACTATGTTTCTGGAGGGGAGAGAAAAAACTTGCTTTCTGTTGCTGTGTTTAGAACGACATCCTATGGTTTATGGCTAGCAACAGGGCTTTCCCTTCGGGCAGAAAAAGAGTGGGCTTGTGTGTGTGTGTGTGTGTGTGTGTGTGTGTGTGTGTGTGTGTGTGTGTGTGTCTTCCCCCAGGTTCAAGAAGCAGATTGAATTAAGCAATCCCATGGTAGGGAGTTGGGTGTTAATCAAAGAACTTCAGTTCCTCTCTTTAGGGTCCTACCATAGGCCTCTCCTCCCATGCCCTTGAGGAAAACTGGGCCACTTTTGTTTCCACAGAGCAATCAGTGGAACTTCATAAATAGGTTGTCTGCCACTCTATGTTATTGTTAGTTTGTTTATTTTAATTAACTGTTGGGATATGGAAATGAAGATCTGTTTCCCTCATTACTTGGGAAAATGAGTTATTTTTTTATTTCAACTCTTCAAATATATAAAACAAAATTATTTAAGCACAAGTAGGAGTTTTCATGAGGAGGGTTGTGTGGTAGAATAAATTCAGAGGCATGTAGGAGAGAATAAGCGTAGCCAAAAAAAAAAAAGCTGTAGTGAATAATCAGAACATCTGGAGTGTAGACTCTGGTAATTTTTGGTACTATCATTTGCATTTTAAATGGGTGAGCGATAAAATAGCAGCTATTCATATACGTCTCTATCCAGACCGACTTAAAGTGTACAATTATGATTTCACCCTGAAAGCTGACAAAGTTTTCAAAGCACCGTATTTTTCTCATTTTCTGCTCCTGAGACACATGGTGTTCAGGTTAAGGGGAGGCTTTGTGAGGCCAATAGCTACAGAACAGCAGCCCTATAAATCATGGGACTAGAGAACTCATGTTTGAGTCTTTTCACCTCCATGAAGCTGATATCTTTGTTGCCCGCCATTGTCATTTGGGCTCTGTAGCCTCGTGAGTACAGAACAGACAGGGAATCTGGAAATCAATGATTTGTGGTTCTCCTTCTTGGTTTTCAGATTATACTTTTTCCTCTCTCATTGATGCATTAAAAGCTTATACTTTGGAAAGTAGATGTCTCAGGAGAATATAATCTAACTCTAATTACTCATTGTAGAGATCCATTCAAGTAAGAGAGTGTTTCTTAACATAGAAGGGGATTTTCATTTTGAGGGCAAGAAGGTTTTTCCTTTTTATCCTTAGTCATAGAGGTTGTACTGTTCCTGACACATCCTTCCTTTCTGTTCTGCTTCCTGACTCTTTAAAAATCAAAACAAAACAGGGAATATACTTTATTATTTAAAACATTTTCTCCAGGCATTTGAACAAAGGCTAGTATTTTCTGTTGATTAAAAAATTTAGAGCTGTAGTAGTCCAGTGTAGATGCTGCTTATGGAGTACATCTAGGGACAGAACCATATATTCAACGTGATGGTGAAAAGCCTATTGGCTATTGCTTGTGGTGAAGGAGCAACTTTGGCAGAATAGCTTCACAGCTCACAACCATGTTAGAGGGGATTTTCTGGTTAGTGTTTCACAACCCATTTTGCCCTGTGGGAATATTGTGGAATACTGTCTAGTTACCTATGTTGCTAAGATTTTGTTTATTCTTACCCTTTCTTATGTACTTATTAAATGTACTTAGCCTCCTTTCTATTTATCCTCCCTTCAGTTTCATGCCCCCAATTAGCTATGCAAGATTTCAAAGGTCATTTCGCATCCTTGGACTTCAGTTTTTTTTGAAAATGTGTGGTACATTATCTTTAAAATCTTCATCAGCTCAAAAATTTTATAGTTCCTTACTTATGCTTCTATGTTTTAATTCAGTTGACTCTGGTCTTAATTTTTAAGCCAATCTTGGTATTTTGCTCTCATTTGAGATAAATGTCACAAGCAGAGATGGGAGGAAATAGTATCTTGGTGTCTTAAGTACAGGAATTAGAAGCTCATGAATTACAATGAACCTTAAATTAATCGGTGACAATGAAGATACTTTTATATCTTTTAGCCTCAGGTGACTCCTGTGTAAAAGGCAGATAATATTTGGAGGGCAAAGAAAGAATGCTGGGAGATATAATTATGAATGCTATACAAATAAATGATGGAAGGACAGCAGTAACATTTGTGATTGATTATTACATGAAAACCACTCTTAGAATCGTATTGCCTCTTGTTAAGGGTAAAACACAATGTTTTACTAGAAGCCTGTATGTGCTCATTCTGGGAATCCTGAAATAAACTCCATCATAAATTAAAAGCAAGAGTACCATTTATTATATGGGCTTCCGTAAACCCAAATAGTCATCACTTATTCTCATCTAAAATTGTACGTGTCCTAAGAACATTCATATATCACTCTGTGGCAGCATTGCCATTCAACCTTTCAGTACTTTTAAAACCAGGACAAATTTCCACTTAAAAACTTATATGGATTATTCTAAGACATGAAAAAGAAAAATAATTTTTAGATGAGAGGGCAAATAATCTCTTCACTTAACTTTTTGCTCTATTATTGCCTTTAATAACCCCATTGACTTTGTTGACTTCCTTGTATAAAGACAGAATAGTTGATATAGTTTAGAAAATTGTATACACATTAAGACAAGTAAAGAGTTATTTTGACTAATGTCCATATCTAATCATAAATTAAAACACTGGAAGGAAATTATATAAACATGAAGACAAGTTGAGCTAGTTATGTTGAATAATGTCTATACTTAATCATAAATTAAAATACTGAAAGGTAAAATGTTCTTTAATGTAGAACATTATAGGCTGCTTGATGGTCAGAAAAACCACAGGTTTATCTGAAAAGTAAGTTGTAGCGATTGTTAAGGTCAGTGGTTCACACTTGAAACAATCTGAGAATGCAGTATATGTTTACCAAGCTAGTGTTTAAAAGCCTTCATAAATATGTATTCCCAGGCTATAGCTTTTAGAGAAAGTCTTGTCAACTCTCTTGCACTTTAATGACAGATTGTTTTTTCTTTTTCACACAAAGGATACATGGCTGATTCAAAGCTCAGAGCAGTTCAATAGCAGTTATATGATCCCATGACAAGTTCTATCTAAGCTTGTTTAAAAACATTCCTCAGGGGAGGCTTCAAAGAATGGCACATAGTGACAACTGAAAGAAAACTGCTTTATTAATAGTTGGCAATTCTCACCAATTCCAGACATGTTGCATGGCCTTTGCTCAACCCAGTCATCTATGATAGTACAGTTAACATACATCTCTAAAACAACTGCTTACATTTTGTACAAGTAGTAAGAAATACTTTTCATGCAAGCTATGTTTTAGCTTCCATAAGTAAATTTATATTAAATAAACAGAAGAAATGGCAAACATAGGAAATTGGGTTCTGATTAAGAATTTGATACTTCCTTTTCCCGAAGTGGTTCCAGCTCAGGGTTCTTTTCAATAACTTTCCAGGTGAGGGAGAACTTGTAATCCCCACTTTTCTTTCTCTGCCTCAGTCTCATTTTCCCTTTCTTCCCTTTTCTTAACTTCAGTTCTATTTTCTTTCGTGTTGTCGTTCTCTTTCTCCTTCCTCTGTTGGTTCCTTTTCTCTTTTTTCCTCTTTGTTCTTTTTCTCCTTCCTTGCATTTTCTTTCTTCCTTCCATACTTTATATTCTCCCTTTTGTCTCCCTTCCAATGCTATATCATTATAGGCTGATAGAGCCAAGTAAATTGCAACTGTAAGGAGGTGATCTGATGTCCACCACCAGAAAATTTATAAATTATGAATTTTCCTTTTGTTTGTGCAGGCAGGTACAAGACATTAAATGTTAACTTTTTAAAGTCATGCCTTAATTCAAGGTGTATTTATACTATATAACCACCACATGTGAATTGCAGAGTGGAATTAAAAAAACTTAAAAAAACCCAAATACTATTTCATTTACTAATGGCCATTTAGACTTAGCCTACTAAGTAAACAAACCAACAATTAGGTCATTTGATTTAAGGATAAATAGCATATAGTGCATGAATAAGTAAGAATAAGCAAGAACGATACCATAGTTCTTGCTATGGTATAGTAACAGGGAGCTTTTAAAGTAGCAATATCTCAGATCTACAACAGATTTGTTTCCTTTAAAATGAACAGACAAATAGACAAACAACACCAAAAAATAAAGCCTGAGGTCATGCTATGCAAACCAACCCCTGGGATCCATCTGGTCTAACACCTCAGATCACAGAGTAAAGGTATGACTGGCCTGCAGATGTAAGCTGTGTGAATACTCAGACAGCGATAGGTTATATTCTGTTTACATTAGTCTTCAGGAGGCAAATATTGAAATAAAAATGTTCTGATGTCAGCTTCTGTATCTCCCTGTGAGCCAAAGGATACTAATATTACAGGGCGTGAAATATTTAATTCTGTATTCTTTTCCCATAGAATCTCAACATTAATATCTAAGTAAAGGTAAGCATTAAAAATGTGAAACTGAAGAAACTACTGTTGGGTCTCCAGACATCAGTTTGAAATAAAAAAAGAAACATGATTTAATGTTAAGAGTAATATAACTAAACATTTATTTCAAACCTATAAAAGCTGATGAGATACCCCCCAAATTTTCTAATCTCTAAGCAACTCTGTCTTGTAAGGCTCTCAGGAATCAATGGTACATTGCTAAGTCGTTGCTATTTGTTAAATATACTTTATTGGTTGTTCTATACTGTGTTAGCTATTGCGTTAAAACTACTTCAGTAAATGGCCTTATAAATATTAAGTAATGAAATAAATCATTTAATCAAAATTAGCTTGTAAATTTATTTAGATCTGAATTAAAATGAATTTCTAGCTTATTTTGATATTACTATTTTGGGCTAAACTAACCCATTTTTCTGTCTTTTCACTCTTAAGTTGATAGCACACTCTTTTTATAAAAATAATATTTATTTGGAAATAATTTTAAGCATATGGAAAAGTTTCAAGAATAAGAATAATAAAAAGAAGACCTGTGTAGTTTTTACCCAAGTTCATCTTTTAACACTTTTTTCCGATTTGCTTTGTTGCTTGTGCATCTTCTCTCTTTCTCACCATGTATATATGTTTAACGTGTATGCATGTATATACAGAGGGTGCCAAAAAATGTATAACCATTTTAAGAAAGGAAAACTGTATGAAAATTGCAATACTCGATATACACCGATAACAAAAGATAAATACAAATCACGTTTGACTTCTGCGATGACAAGAGGTGCTCAAGGTGGTTACCATCAGCATCCAGACAATTCTGATTATGGCAAACTACTGCTTGAGCAACCTTGATGAAAGTGTCCTCTTGTATACATTTTTTTGGCACCCCTGGTATGTATGTAGAGAGATTTGTACATATTTTCTTTCTGAATCATTTGAGAGTCAGTTGCATATATCATGGCCCTTTACCCTTAAATATACTGCGTGTATTTCCTAAGAAGAGGGGTAGACTCTTACCTAACCACAGTACAGTTAAAACTTAAGGAAATGTGTTGATACACTATTATTTAATTTGTATTCTCGCTTTGTCTACAGACCCAGTAATGACCTTTTCAGCTTCCCTCTTCAATCCTCCACCTGGCTCCCAGTACAGGATCTAGTCTAGGACAGAGTGTTGCATCTTGTCATGTATTTTTAGTCTCCTTTGAGATGAGATGCGGGTATGTGTTCCTGGCTGGAATGCTATGTAAGCGATATTGGATACCTTCTTAGGGTATCACTTGGAGGCCCACAGTGTTGATCTGTTCCACGTTAGTCATATTAATTGTGATCACTTAGTCAAGTATTGTCCTATGTCTACACTACCGAGTTATTTTTATTTTTGTAACTGATGAACAATCTGTGGGAAACACTAAGATCACACAAGTATTCTGCCTCTCATCAAACTATTTCCTAGATTTAGTACCTATTAATGATTCTTGCTTGAACTAATAATTTTTTCTATGATGGTTGCAAAATGATGATTTCTAACTCCTGTATTCCACATTTACCTCTTGGCACTTGACATTCTACTGTAAATAAGATCCCCCCCCCTTTCTACATCATTTCCTTATTTATATATTTATTAGTGGTAAGGACTTATGAATTCCTTATTTCCACAAATAGTTTATAATTCATTACTGTCCTTAAACACTTTGGTGCTCAAATCATCTCAGATTTGGCCAGTGGAATCCCTTCAACCTGACTTCCATGTCTTCATGACCTGGTCTCATCATTTTTGTGAGCTCATCGTTATAAGATGTTCCAAGTTCATCTTGTACCACTCCTTTCACAGCCCCAGAATTGGCCATTTCCAATCCTGAGGAGCCCTGTTTCATTTTAGTGGGGAATGGTATTAAAAATGAAGATCTGTGTGCTATATGCGCTTATTGCGGTATCTTTACTTTTAGAACATTTTAGTGCTCATAGCTAATAAACATATGCATATATGTACACATATCCTAACATATTTATATATGCATACACACATACATATGTGCACATACATACATACATATATATATATGTATACATGCATATACACATGCATGTTTTAAAAATCAGGAATTCACGAGTTCTTCAAAATCCAATCCAACTCCACAGGGCTCTTCCTTACCTTCAGCCACTCCGTATTTATAGTTTCCTTCCTTCATGGTAAGAACCCTGGCTCCTAACCATATTGACACATTTATTCCTTGATTGTCATAGTTTATCCAAGATAGCTTCAGAGCTACTGTGCCCATACTACTACAATGAGCAAACCTACAGAAAAGGACTTCAGGTTTTGTGTGCCGTTTTCCCCCTGCTCCACAACCTTGCTCAAGACTGAAGATATATATATTTGAAGTCAAATACTCTGCTCATATATTTCTTAGATTAGTTTTTGTCTTTTTCCTTTCCCTATTCACAATGAATATGGTATTCATTTGAAATATAACTGGATTTATTATTTTGTTTTGCTTTCAGTTTTGCATTTTTAAATTTTTTCCCTTTTTACCTTTGTTGATTTAATTTTTCAGTATCTAGCTAGAACAGTAACATGCTTTACTGCTCTAAATTCAAAACCATACAAAAAAGATATATCACAAGCACCTCTCTCTCCGATAATCCTTCCATCTCACCCCCTCCTACCTTCGTTTTGTGTCCTTATCCTTTCTCTGTTTCTTTTGGTAAAGATAACAGATAAATGCATGTTATCGTATTTCCCCTTCTTTTTTTCCTTACAGGGAGCATTCTATCTAACTGTCTGCCTGTTTATCTATCTATCTACTTTATTGCATTTTATTTTAAAACATTATTTTTGTGTAACAATATCTCCCAGAAATAAATTTATATCAGTTCATAGAGAGCATCCTTCTTCTTTTTACAGCATCATAGCACTCAATTGTGATAATAGACTAGTCTTCTATGTTTGGGCATTTATGTAGTTGTCAATATTTTACAATTACAAATAATGCTGCAATGATTAACCTTGTGCATGTATATTTTCATATTATTGGAGGTGCACTCTTCAGGATAAATTCCTAGAAATGGGATTACATATGTAATTTTGCTAAATATTGCTAAAGTCCCTCCCTGTGGGAATTCTCCTTCAATTTACATCCCCACCAGCAATGTATAAACACGCCTATTTCCCATAGCCTCACCCACTGACAGAGTATGATTTCAAGTTTTTCAATGTTTGCTAATCTAATAGATTAGAAATGGTACCTCACTATAGTTTTAATTTGCATTTGCTTTACTGTAAGTAGTCTTGTACATCTTTCATGTGTATAAGGGCCGTTTTTATATCCTAAACATTTTTTGTCTGTTAACATCTTTATTTTTCTTTAGGATTTTTGGTCATTTCCCTCTCAATTTTAAAGCATTCTTTGTACAGTAGGTTTATAATTTTTGTTTGTTTGTTTTATTTTGTTTTTAAATCAGGATTGGTACTTTTTTTTTTTTTTTAGATTTTTATTGGAGAATCAGGGGGGATGGGAACAGTGCTGGGGAATTGGGGGAAGGGGAACAGACAAGTTGCTGTCATTTTGTTCTTCAGTCCAGCTGTGGAGGATGTCGCCCCACTGGCCCAAGTTGGCACCATCATTACGCTCTTCCTGGGCAGTAATGAGGCAGATGAGTCGCTGGCTTCTGGACGGCCGCTCACTGTGGCTGCTGGCCGCTCACGCTGGCTGCTGGCTACACACAGTAGCCCATGGCAACCCACTGCCACAGGGGCTGCAGCCTACGCCATCGCAGGCGACCCACGGCAGCCCAGCTCCAGGCCGAGCTGCCTTTCAGCATCTCAGCTGCGGAGGGCCGCGTCACTGGCCCTCATATGTGGGATCCGAACCGGGGCCATCTGGCGTCCCAAGCCAGTTCTTAACCATCGCGCCAGTCGGCTGGCCCAGGTTATAATGTTTTTATTGACAATGCTAACGTGTTTTAGTTTTATATAGTCAAATTTATCAGGCTTCTCTTTTACTCCATCTAGATTTTTAGTCATAGAAGCCTTTCCCTACACCCAGGTTAAGGGGGAACTCACTTGTTTTCCTCCAGTTTTTATATAATTTTATTTTTTATATTAAGTCCCCTGATCCATTTGGAGTTTATACTTGTGTGTGGTTTGAGGAGTTAATATAATTTTATCTTTTCTTCTGAATGGCCATCCAGTTATCTCAACACCATTTATTAAAAAGACTAACTTTGCCCCAGTGATCTAAGATGCCACTTTGATCATACACTAGATTTCAGTGTTTTGAGGGACATATTTCTGAACTTTGTTTTATTCCACCAGTATGCCTGTCTATGCGTACACCAGTACTGTTTTAATTATCAAGTCTTTATAGAATGCTTTAATACTCGGTAGAGCAGTCCTTCCTCAAAGCTTTTCCTTTTCAGTGCTTTCTAGCTGTTCCTTCATGGTTTCTCTCTCTCTCTGTCTCTCTCTGTCTCTCTCTGTCTCTCTCTGTCTCTCTCTGTCTCTCTCTGTCTCTCTCTGTCTCTCTCTCTCTCTCTCTCTTCCCCCCTCCAATGTGAACTTTAGGATCAATTTGTTTAGCTCCATGAATAGCTTGTTGGTATATTTATTGTGATCCCATTAAATTGGGCAATTCACTAAGAACTGGTATATTGATGATGAGATGTCCTAACCAGGAACAAAGGATGCCTTCACATTTGCTCAAGTCTCCTTTTGGACAGCTTGCTCTTAATCAAAATGAATAATGATGTTAGGTGTCATTTAATTTTTTTTTCTGGTGAACTTCAATATGATGGCATACATGAGAGATTTAAATGGCTGTGGTAAAAGGAAACTAGCGCTGTTTGAATGCCTTTAGGGTGTCACATAGTGTGCAAAATGTTATTTAATTCCCCCCAAACAATCATCATATTATTGATTTTGTTTTGTACATATTATAGAGGGGAGTACTCTTTCAAAGAGCTTATCTTACTTTCCTAGAATAGTTTATTAGCAGCAAGAGTGAGTCTCAGATCCTTTCTGTGTGCATCATTGCACATTTTCCTTAAGTGCACTACCTGTTAAAAACCAACATGACATCACTCTTAGTGCATTAAAGGTATACACTGTCTTATTTGATCTTTAGAAGTGCCTGTGAAGTCAATAAGCCTTATACTATCATTACACTAATTTTGCAGATAAGAAAATTGAAGAGGTTAAGTGTCCAGAGATTATAGTTAATAAGTGTCAGAGTTGATTCTAGAGCATATGACCACTACCCCTGCTCTTTTTAAGATACCACACTCAGCCTAAGAATTCAGAGGAAAACAATTATACCTCTTCCTATCAATCTTAGACATGGATGATTTAAAAATGAATGCTTTGAAATAGAACAGCAATGCACTTCACAGGTGCCTCGTAGTGGGTGGAAGACTTCCTTTGTTTATTGTGGGTCAGAGAGTAGCACGTACTTCCTCTGTGACTCTAATTTTGTTCCTATTTCTACTAGCTGTCTTACCAACAAAAGATAAGAACTGGACTTGAATCAGTGGGTCTCAGCCTTTTCTGTACACTGGAATCACCATGAAG
The DNA here is from genome assembly GCF_001890085.2 of Hipposideros armiger. Taxonomy (NCBI): domain Eukaryota; kingdom Metazoa; phylum Chordata; class Mammalia; order Chiroptera; family Hipposideridae; genus Hipposideros; species Hipposideros armiger. The sequence continues at coordinate 1,762,221 of NW_017731595.1, forward strand.
CTTCAAAAAATACAGACATCTGGGTCATCCTCTAAGAAATGATTATTTAATTGTCCCAGAAGACTAGGTCCTTAAAAAAACTATTCATGATAGTAATGTGCACCCATGGCTGGCCTAGATACTTTTGAAGCTAACTTCAATCTTAGTGTTCCATGATTCTGGGATTTCTTGTTCTGTAGTGGTTAAGAGTCCAAACTCTGGAATGAGCTGCTTTCCCCTCACAACAGTGAGATCTTAGGTAAATACTCAATCTCTTTAATCCTTAATTTCCTCATCTACAAAATAGACACAGTTATGTAGCACTTAACTTCACAGAGTTAGTGTGTACAGTAACTTCAAAGGGTTTTTGTGAAGAAAATATCTGATAATGTTATTTAAAGAGTTAACACATAGACCTGCATATAGTTAGAGCTCAAGAGTGTTAGCTATTATTTTCTCACAGACCACCTGGGCTCTCCTTAAAATGCTGATTGCGAAGGAAGGAGAGTATATCCTAAATCAGAGGATATATTATTGGATTTTATCTGGCCTGTGATATACCAGGAGCCGGGCTGCACTGCCTTAGCAGAACCTTGAACCTGTAGATAGTAAGTAGACTGGGAGACGCTACAGATGAAGACAGCTGAGTAGAGGGAGGTCGCCTGCTGCTCTGGGCAATAAGGCCAATGCAAACAGCAGGATAAGAAAAGTCTAAGAGGATTCGCTTTGGGTGCTGGTGTGTGCATGCAGCTGGGAGTGTTAAGCATGCTCGTGTGTGTAAGTGAAATGCCCTATGTGTCTGGAAAGAGAAGACCATGAGAGGGTGAACAAACAAACAAACAAAGAACTAAGAAAATGAAGAAAGAAAAGTGCATGAGAACAGAAGAGAAATGCTTCTTTTTGTTCCCTTGCTTTCTCCTTTTCCTTTACCACCCACAGATTCTTGGCTCAGTTTTGTGCACTCCCATGTGCATATTGTTTCTTGGCTGCTGTTAGAAGAATGAGAGAAAAATACGGACTTTTGAAAGTCTGAAATAACTTTGAAAGCACACATTCTGTATAACCAAACTCATCCCCCTTTCTCTCCCTCCCTCCCTCCCTCCCTCCCTCCCTTCCTTCCTCCCTTCCTTCCTTCCAACATTATGTAATTAAGAGCCAGACTTATTTAGTACTCAGTGAGTATTTATTGAATTAATACATTAGACTTTTGCTTTGCAGGGACTTAATAAATGAAAAGATAGGGCTTGCATCTTTGAGAAGCTCATAATTTCCAAATTTTGGGATGGGGTCACTCCTTGGATTGATATTATAAAAAAAATAAATAATAGGCTCATTTTCCTCACTTAAGTATGCTCCTACTATGCTGAGAATCACCTGGAGGGCCTATGAAAACATAGATTGCTGGGTCCCCTTCCAGTTTCTGATTCAGCAGGTCTGGTGTGAGGCCCAAGAATTTGCATTTCTAGCAAGTTCCCAGGTTCCCATTTTTCTTCCTACTTGTGGTAAAAGAATATGGCAGCTCCCTGTGTCTGTGAAGCTCCTGCCTGAGCTCAGGGGCAGAAATGGAAATGAATCAGAACTTTCTCCTTTTTCAGAGCTATGATGCGTCCTCTGGCTCAGATGGTGTGCAACAAGCCACAACTGTGTTTTGCATAACAACTCACCACTGCTGTATTTAATGGAAATATCTCTATATGGAGATGCATGATCATCTTTCAAAATAGAGCAGTTGTTCACATTGTTTTTGAGTGGGTCTGTTTCCACAGGTACTCAAAAGAAGGCATTCCATACACTGTAGCATAACAACTTAAAGCCTCCTTTTAAAAATAGGATGCCCTCAGAAGATGTTAATTTCATCGTGGTGAAATAGGCAAAAAGCTATAAGAACCAGTCTTTTATTAGAACCCAAACCACCTAAATGCAGATGACTTTAGAGTTGGTATCTCACTTTCACATTTCTTTAAGCTCGTGAGATACCCTCCTTGAATTTCCCATGTGTATTCAAACTCATCATAGTCACCCAGAGCTTTTTTCTCTACCTCTAGTTTCTATTTTGGTGACTTGAACTACCATCTACTCAGTTGCCCAAGCTGGAATCCTCCCACATCCTTCACTTTCTAGGTCATGCAGCACCTTAATAGATTTGGTTGCTGTGCCCTTCTCTCCATTCTCTCAGCGACCACCTCAGCTAGCCCTTCACTTGCCTGAATTATCGCTGCAGCCTCCTGGCTGGTCTTCCTGCTTCTCATTTGTTCTCACTGTAAGCCAAGGGATCCATTTACACAACTACAGTGCACTTTTCAAACTCAATAAATTTGACATTAATAAAGCAATATTGCCTAATCTACAGACCTTATTAAAACGTCACCAATTTTTACAGAACATTTTTTTGTTCTCTGTGATCGCTCTGTATGTAATCACCATATTCCTGTAATCTCCTTTAATGTGCAGTCAATTTTGTATGACTCCATGGCTTCTCCCGGCCTCTTCCATCTGCCTGGAATACTCTCTTCCTCTCCTTCACCCAATTACCTCTCCTTTCTTCAAAGCTAACACTTAAAAGTCTTTGCCCAGACATGTTTTACCAGACCTCCCAACCTGATTTTCCCAAATTACCTTTTCTGTTCCACGACATGAAAACCTTCATTCTTGCACTAATCATACTACACTAATCATACCTTTCTTGCATCTTGCACTAATCATACCTTTCTTATTTGATTTATAAGCCACTCAAGGATGAGGATGAGGCTTTATTTAACTTTTTCTCACCAGTGTCCAGCAAAGGGCTCAAGATAGAGTTTGTGCTCGGTATGTATATTTTTAATATTTCAATAGGTGCTGCTCCCATGAACAAGTGTTTAACATTTAGGGGTCAGTACCCCTGATATCCAAAGATCTCCTCAAATTGATAAAAGTGTGGGGAAATGGACTGATAGCAGTGTGAATTGCTATCACCTGCTGAGAAGGTAATCTGGCAGTAACTAATTAAATTAAAATTTTAAAGAATTTAAAAAATCCTATTTTAGGGGCTTACATCTTGTAATGAAACAAATACTAGTACATAAAGACATGCGTACATAAAGACATGAGTATATATTATAACATTATTTATTGTAATTAAAGAAAACACCAGAAACAACTTAAATGTTTATTAGTCAAAGAGTAGTTGAATATTTCATGGAACATTTATGCCATTAAAAAGGGATGACTACTGTGGTACATCTATATAATAAAATGGAATGAAGGAACAGCTAGTATGCTGAACAAAAGAAGCCAAACACAAAAAGGGGCAAACTTTCTGATTTGTTTGTAGGAAATATTGAAACAGGCAAAATCAGATCAAAGGTTGATGGGGGTTTGGGTGTCAGGGGTAGGTGTGACTAGGAAAGGGCACAAGGGAACTTTTCGGGTTGAAAAAAATGATCTGTATCCTGATAGGGATGTCAGTTCCATGGGTATATTCACTTGTCAAAACTGATTGAACTGTACACTTAAGGTCTGTGTCTCAATAATATTGTTAATAAAAAAAAATGTGCAGAGCTCTAGAGCTAATTGCTCTGTGTTGGAGGCTGTATCTTATACTGAAAGAAGCACACATATATAAGGATATGTGCACAAGAAAGTTTGTTGTAATAGTGTTGATTATAGTGAAAAAACAAAAACAACCCAACACTTGGAAACATCCTAAATATTCATTTCTAGAGCAATAGTTAAATATATTTTGTTATGGGTATAATGGAAAATGATGTAACTACTTAATAAAATAATGACAATCTAAATGTTCTGATCTGGAGGGATATGTGTGATATATTTTTAAGTGACAAGATATAAATTGCTGAATAGCTTGTGTAGTATTTTTTTTTCATAGAAGGTAAGAAAAACTTGCATATAATTAGAACTTTGTGTAGCAGACAGAGAATGACTCCACACCAAACTTAACACAGAGAATTCAGTGAGTATATATTTCTACAATTTGTATTTATTAGTTTTATAATTATTTTTGTAATTATTACCTTTTAAAAAAAACACTAAAATAATTCAGTTACAAAAGTTATTGCAGGAAACATAGAAAAGTAAATACGCATACATGTGAAATGAAGCTAGTTGGGAAATGGCATTTATTATTGGACTGAAGACATAGTTCATGTTTGGCTTCATTCCAATTGTCATTCCATTCCAGCTGTCATTTGCTTTTTTGTCCTTTGTCCAATTGTCTTTTGTTGAATAACACTGTTGAATGAATACTATGAATAAGTGTTATAAAGAGCTCCTGAAAAAAATCAGATGGAGAGCATTACATTGTGGTCCCATTGAAGTTCAGCATGTGAGTGAATCAGTAGTTTAAGACTGGTGAACCACCAATTTAGCAAATTTAACTCTTGGCAAATATGATTTATATTGTGGGGATGAGGGAGAGATGTTTTCATGTGTCTTGTATTTACTTGACCAACCTTTCTTTGAGGGATGCACAATTATGATGTACACAGAATGGACAAAATGAAAACAATGTTCCTGTGGTTAGGCTTGTCCTTCTGGCTAAACCAGTCCACAGACCAGCACACCCAGGCCTCTCTCTGTTTGTATGGATGCAGTGTGTGCTGTAAGAAAAAGAAAATTTTAAAAGAGCAAAAGAAAAAAAAAAAAGCTGAGCTCAGGCTGTAGAGTAGGAGAGGCAGGGGTTTAAATATTTGAATAACGGCTCCTCCACTGAAGAGCATACCCTAGCTCTTAGACACATGGGCAAGTGTTTAATTTCTCTGGGCCTCTTTTTTCTCACCAGAGGTAATTGTGAGGTTTGCTGTATTTTAGAAAAGACAGTACAGTGCTTGGCATGTAGTAAGTGCTCAGACATGTTAATGTACCTGCCCAACAACACTACGGTATTTTTCTTTTGGCAATTCTGATCTTAGAAGTGAAACTAGCTCAGAAACAAAGGGATGTATGTAGCCATGTTAGGTAATTTTCCATATTTCAACTACATTTGACATCTCAGGCTTCTCTCGATAGATTCTGCAACTTCTCATCATGACACTGGCTTTCCTCTGTCCCCAGTTCCATCTTTTTGTCTTAAGTTGTCCAGTTTCAGCAGGATAGGATCTTGAAGTCTGCGTCTGTGATAAAGGAGACAGCGGCTTATGCTAAAGTGGCTTTCTTTCTGTGTATTGAGTCTGCTTGACTGATAACAGATCAGAAACAGCAAGTGGCCTTTGAAATTGAAACACTGACAGTAGTGGGGAAAATGAAAGGATCTTACATTTTTGATCAAAGGATAATATCTTCTAACTTGGAAAACGGGGTGATTCTGCCTGCCAAAGCCTCTGATACTGTGTTACCTACTTACCCTAGGGAAGAAGATTCAATTTCATAACTATTATATTACTACATAGTTTTCAAATACATTTATAGATATACATTTCCTCAGTCATTTTGTTTTCCTTTTCCAACTCCTGTCTTCCAATCTGGCCTCCAGGCAAACTGCCCTGTGATTCTTAATCTAAATGGCATTTAAACAATTCTCTGGGTCCTTGATCCTTAATGAACATTCACTACTAAAAAAAAAAAAAAAAAAAGACCAACTTTAAATAATGGAGGGCATTAAATTTTAAAAGATGCCATATCGAGTGGTAGATATTTAGTGGGGTAATTTCTGGTGTCATCCCACAGATGTGGTTTGATGTTATTAATAAAACTGGCTGAGGGAGAGGTGCTTGTGGAGAGGGCAAAGGCGGGGCACAGAGTCCAAGGCCGCTGTGTTTGTCACCAGGGTCTGAAAGGAGAGAAGCTCAAGAGAATGAGGAGGAAGAGGTCACAGACATTAGGCTGGAGAGGAGACTGCACATCACTGAGAACTGGGGACAGCATGATAGAAAATGAGACAAGGGATGGGCAAATGGGAGACAACCTAAAATTAATTTTCTAAACAAAGATTATATTATATTATAAGCAGCCTAAGACATTTTGTGGGGGAGATGGTAAGTCCTTATTGATGTCAAATTATGGCAGTTGCTGGCCTACCAATGATGAAATCTGAATCTGTTTGTACTCAGTGTGTGTGTGTGTGTGTGTGTGTGTGTGTGTGTGTGTGTGTGTGTGTGTGCGCGCACTCATATAGATTTATGTTGCCTTGTTTCTATGTAGACCTGGCTTCTGCTTGTCAGTCCTACTGTTGGTTACTCATCAACTGCTCAAGATAGATCCCAAACCACAGATGTTCTAGATTATCCCCTCTTCTGAAATACCTAATCTCCATTCATATCCTCAGTTCTTTCCGGTTCCTCCTACCCATGGCTTTCTAGACCTGCACTGTTCAATATGGCAGCCACTAGCCACATGAGGCTGTTGAGCACTTGAAATGTAGCTAGTTCAAATTAAGATGTGCTGAAAGTTTAAAATACACAATGAATTTTAAAGACTTAGTATTAAAAAAAGTAAAACATCTCAAAAACTGATATAGTGTTAAAAACAATATTGTAATATTGATTATAATACAGAAATTATAATATTTTGGGTAAATAGAGTTTAAGTTAAAACAATTTCATCTGTATCTTTTAAATTTTTAATGTGGCTACTAGAAAATTTAAAATTAAGACTTGTGGCTTGCATTTGTGGCTAACATTATATTTCTATTGATTTCTATTGGACAGTACTTCTTTTAGGCCTTCTTACCTCTTCCTTTACGAAATATTTGGGACTACCCAGAGCGAGTTCCCAAATGGTTTATTCTAGTCTTCTTATTGACGTCCCACCAATCTGTCACTATTATTTCATAGACAGTACCATGGAGTGGTTAAGAGCATAGTGCCATAAACAGACTAGCTGGATTCAAACTCTGGCTCTGTCGCATGCCAACTGTCTGACTTTGGGAAAGTTACTATATCTCTCTGTGCCTTAGTTTTCTCATATATTAAAAAGAATATTAACAGAAACTACTTTATAGGATTAGTATAAGGATTAATTTAGTCAAAGTACTTAGAACTGTGTGTGGCTCAAAGAAAATAATTAATGTTAGCTACTTTATTGTTCCTTAAAATCTCAGAGGAAAGCAATCTTTTATCCTCCACCTCTTAAGGGATTTGAATGCCATCTTTATGTCCCCTTGCAGCATCTTCCTTCTCTTTTTCTCTCCCCTCTTTCCTTCTATCTTTAAACAAGCTCCACCAATCCTAGGTTGAAAATTATCTTGAGTCTCCTTGACCTTGAGCTAATGTCTCTATTTGTTTGTCTTCTTATGCATTTCTGCCCTTTCAAATCCCTTGAATCGGGTTTTCTTCAAGATTACACACACACACACACACACACACACACACATAGCTCACATACATTCTGACTACATGGTTCAGGACCTGGGGCTGGGAGACAGAAAGGAACAAGCTCTTTTCTATGGGGGGAACAGGGAAACCAAACCCAAGGTCTGGAACAAAGGTGGCGCTAGAAGAGAAGACCAAAAAGGAAGTGACCAGTGAAGTAAATTGAAAACCCAGAGGGAAAATGTGCTAAAGCCAAGTGAAGGAAGTGTTTTAATGAGGAAAGAGCGATCAACAGGGTGAAAATGAGATGGGGACTGAGGACAGGTCATTGCGGATCTTGACAAGAGCAGTTTTAGTAGAGAGATCAGGGAAAAAAGCTTGCCTGGAATGAGTTCCAGAGAGAATGGAAGGAGAAGAATTGGACAGTGTGTATGATGAACTCTTTCAAGGAGTTTAGCTGTAAAGAGAAGGAAAGAAATAGAGCAGTGGCTAGAAGGGTAAGTAGAGTTAAGAGAAGGTGTTAAAAAATGGGAGTGTGCTGGAATGCTGCTGGGAAAACTCCGGGAGACAGAGAAAAACTGATGATGTAGGATAGAGAGAGAAATCTCTCTATTTTTAGGTGTTAGAGTGATGAATTTGAGTAGGTGAGAACATATCGGGTCTACTGTGCATGTAGTGGGATTACACTTCGCCAGGAGCACCAGTGGTTGCTCTATAGTAATGGGAGAGCGTGCAGAGCATATGGGCAGTACAGATGCAAGAAAGCAGGTAGATGTGGGGTGGGGCCTTTTGAAGTTCTCTTCTGAGTCTTATTTTTCTATCAAATGGGAAGCAAAGTCATTGACTAAGAGTGAGGATAATGGAGGAAGTATTGGAGGTTTGAAGAGTGGTAACACAATATAAAATAGTTGCTTGGGACGGTGGGAGAGAGAACGGACTGGAGAAATACAATATAATTTATGGGCAGCATTGAAAGCCCCATTGACTGTAGAGGTATTGCAGTACTTGTGCTCAAGTAACCCTTGTTTTATTTAATCATACAAAGCACAAGAGTAGTGATGCTGGTAATTAGGATATGCCAAAGGGACGCTGTAAAGTGCTCCCTTTAAGTGAAAAGGTGAGTCCAGTAGATATTTTGAGAGAGAAACTATGAGACAGTGAGAGTGACCACACTCATATAACTTTTATTACAGCATATTGTTACCATTGTTCTATTTCATTATGAGTTGTTAATCTCTAACTGTGCCTAATTTGTAAATTAAACCTTATCATAAGTATGTATGTATAAAAAAACATAGTATATTTAAGGTTCAGTACTATTGGGTCGTCAGAAAAGTCATGACGTATTTTTGCATAGAAAACAGAAAAAAATACGTCATGACTTTTTCTACCACTCAATATATGCGATTTCAGGCATTTACTGGGAGTCTTGAAACATATACCCCGTGGATAATGGGGGACTGCTGTACTCTTCCCCTCTTTGTAAGGATTAACTCATATGATGGGCAGAAAGTGGATGGGCTGAGAAGGGTTGTAGCAGCTTGACTTCACTCACATCGCAACCTTCATGTCCTTTGCTACCTCTCACCTGCCCTGCCCCTAACAGTGGCTACCTCTAGACTCTTCCTGGTTCCTCTGCTCAACCACGTATTCCTTCTCTCACACCCACAGCTTCCAACTTTTGCTCTTTTTCTCCCTCATTGCACTCCTCTACCGATGCACATATTCAATTCTCCCATTTTAAACAATAACATTTCCTGTGAACTTCTCAAGCTATTGCTTTTACTTGTGTCTTCCTGTTTCCATTCAGAGTTGTCCCATGGGGAAGGCTTACTTTTTCCTTCCTTTCTTTCAGTCTTTTTTTTTTTTTTTCATGAGGGCAAAGAATTTGGCTGTTTTGTTTTGGTCTAAATCGATTTGAGAGATGGGCCCAACTGCTTTAGTAGTGAGGGTGCCAATGATGGCTAAGGATGGCTTTAGCCTCTCTGTAATTTCCATTTGCCCCCCCCCCCAAAGCTACCCCAGTTAAACACAGAATCAAGTACAAAAAGTGAGCTTGCTGCACCATAAAATTGTAAGACAAATTCTGTTGCCCTTACTTACAACCAGATTGTATCCCTAAGTCTTTGTAAGGAGGAAGCTAGGAGCTGCTACTACCTGGAGCTTAGAGATGTCCCCTCAGGCCCACTTGGAGGCTGAGACCTTCTAGTCTTTAGATCTTGGATGTGCAGCAAGCATCCTAGCAACCAGGGCTCACAGCACAATTGGTGAGGCCAGTGGAAACATCCCACTGACGCCTGCATTTCCTATAGCAAGTGTTCCTAACCTTTTCTGATGATCAGAATAATCAGGATGCTTATTAAAAACCAAATACACAAGTTTGATGCCTCTCTTATAATTCAGGTTCAGTAAATCTAGGGCCAGGGCTCAGAAATCATGCTTTTAATAAGTACTCTAAGTGGGATTTTGAGAATACCCTGTAGCATTTTAGGACAGTATCGGATAAAACAACTGTACTCAGTATTTGCTGAATGGGATTTCATTAGCTTTTTCCATTATGTTACTTTGCTTTACAGTGATGTTTGCTTCTTTATTTTCTGTGAACCTTATTTGTTTGTTTTAAAGGGTTTTACCACTATGATTTTTAAAAGCATGCTAGGCCTGCAAATTGTGTCAACTCGAGCACTGAATATTGGAATTCAATACTCATTTTTATGGTAGAATTCACCTGTAAGTTTCCGTGTTGGCTATACTCAAAGTCTTTACCATTATCTGTAAGATCACTTAACCTTGCTGAGGAAATTTTGTTTCATTAATGTAAGTGGACTATTTCATTATTTACTGAGTATGAACTGTGTTTGCAATTTACCCTGGAAACATATGCTTTATAAAAATCATAATATTAGATTTAACTGCCTAAGCCATTTTATGAAGCTAATGTAACATTAATACCAAAGCCTAACAGAGTATTACAACAAAAACACCATTGGCTAATTTCTTCAACAAACACAGATGCAGAATTCTTAAATAAAATACTAGCAAATCAAATACAGCATTATATTAAAATAACACTAGTAACCTCCAGAAATTCAGAGATGACTTGATACAAGAAAGTATATTGATGGAATTAATCATATTAATAGTTTAAAGGAGAAAAACAATCAGGTGTTGAAAAAGATTTGATTTTTCTTAAAGACTTTTACTAAACTTGGGACAGAAAGCTGCTTCCTTATCCACATCATGGAATGCTTATTTTAAACTAATAGTTTATATCATATTTAATGGCTACCATTTGAGGCATCCTGGTCTAAGTTAGAGTTAAAGAGAAGGATCCTCATTAGCATCTCTCTTATTTAACATTCTTTTGGAATGTTTAGCCAATGCCTTCAATTTGAAAAAGAAATAATACGCATAGGTCAGGTTATTCTTTGATGGTGATTTGATTACCAACCCCAAGGAATCAACTAAAAAAAGTTTTTAAAAGTGATTAAGAGACTCATAAAAAATAGTTTTCCTATAAGTTGATAATAACCAATAGTAAATGTATTATAATGATTTCATGACAAAAGAAAAACAAATATAAAATACTTAGTTAAAAATGTATAAGAAATGTATAAAACTCTGGTAAACTTTGTTAAATAAAAAAGTTAATTTGAAATATAGAAAAGTATGAGTTAGAACAAAATACTTACCATTAAAATGTCAATTAACCCCGAATTAACTTACATATTTGATGTAATCCTCCCAAAAAACCATTGGTACCTTTGGAAGAGGATAAGACTAATGGATTTATTAAAAAGTTCATATGGAAAAATAAATGAACACAAGTATCCAAGAACATTTTGAGAAAGAACGTGTGTGTGTGTGTGTGTATGTGCATGTGTGTGTGTGTGTGTGTTTGTTCACGTGTAAAGTATTGATATGAAAGCCTATTTTAGATCTATAAAACAATAGGGTGCTGGTAAAGCATAGATGAGCAAATGGCCAGAATAGTGTAGGGAGGTCAGAGCAGATCCAAGTCAGGTGAATAATAAAATGTAATATTGACATTTAAAATTGGTGGGGGGAAAACTTAAATGATTTGCAAAAAGAGCTGTGAGGTCTTACAGGCTGATACAGAAAAGTTCCCTCCTTTATCCCCTTCTCCTCACCTCTGGTTCAACTAACTCAGCTCCACTTTTATTTCTAATACATGCAGTGGCTTCTGATGTAAGACTTTGTTTGGAGAAAGCGTTCCACTGTTTTAAAAAGAAGATTTAAAAACCACAGAAATAGAAGGTATTTGATCAAGTATTCAGTTATAGAATTAAAATTAAAATTTTTATACTACTAACATAAATTCCAGATGGATTATGGACTAAATATTAAAAAAATGAACTGATTAAAGAACTTAAGGAAGAGAATGTAGATAACTATGATATGATCCTGGGGGTGGGAAAAGACTTTGTAAGTATACAAAGTAAAAGATTATACAAGAAAATATTGATAGGTCTAGCTCTCTAAAAATGGAAAAAATCTGTAGTCAAAAAGCACCAGAAAAATATTTATAATTCAAGTGGTAAACTGGCTAAGAACATCTGTAATATATTATTATTATTATTATTATTATTATTGTTGTTGTTGTTGTTATTATTATTATTATATTTTAAAGATTTTATTGGGGAATTGGGTAGGGAACAACGTTGAGGAATTGGGGAAGGGGAACAGACAAGTTGCTGTCCTTTTGTTCTTTGGTCCAGTTGTGGAGGATGTCGCTTCACTGACCCATGTTGGTATTGTGACCATTGTGCTCTTCCTGGATGAGGCAGATCGCTCACTGGCCATTGGACAGCCGGCCGCTCACAGTGGCTCTTGGCAACTCAGGCTGGCTGCCGGCCACTCACAGTAGCTCACAGCAGCCCACTGCATCCCCACTACAGCCTACACCCTTGCCTGTGACTCATGGCAGCCCAGCTCCAGGTCGAGCTGTTGTTCACTATCTTGGCTGTAGAGGGCACAGCGTCACTGGCCCATGTGGGATCTGAACTGGTGGCCCTGATGCTCAGAGCTTACACTCCCAAGCCAACTCTTAACCACTGAGCCACTTGGCTGGCCCTGTAATATATTATTTTAAAAGGCTTCATAGTCTAGAAAAGCTGTTGTTATAATAAGGAAGATGAACAACCCAGTAAAAAATGAACAGGCAATTTGTAAACTAAGAAATTCACATGGCCAATAAGTGTAAAGAAATAGCATGGTTAGTATTTGGAAAAATGAAAATACAAATGGATACCATTTATCTCTTTATCAATTTGACAATAATTAGAAGTGATGAAGCCAGAGTTACCAGTAACAGTAGGAAATAAACTCTCATTTATGTTATGTCATTCTATTTTTGCTATCTACATTTTCTTTGTAAAGGGTAGATGGCATTTTAATTTGCTGAGATAAATATGGAGCAAATCATTTATGTCTGTATTGACAACTTTGCATTATCATATGCTTTGGGGAAAATAAAAAGAAGGTTTTCATTCTTTTTGTTAGCTTTTTAATTACTTTCTGTAGTATTCTGCCATGATAGCAGAAAGCGGGGAGGTCAAATATAAATTGGTGCAACCATTTTGGAAAGCACTTTGGCAACATGTAGCAAAGGTTTAAATTTGTGTATTTCTTAATATAACAATATTACCTTTAAGGATATAACTTAAGAAAAGAGTCATGGTTATGTGCAAAGATGTATATAAAAGAAAAAGTATTAAAGCACTGTGCACAGTAAGGAAAAATTAGAAACAAACTGTATATCTAACAATAGTGGATTAGCAAAATAAATTGTAGTATAATCTTATAATGAAATACTCTATAATCAATAGAAATAATGCTCTAAAAGAATGATATGAAGAAATTTTCACAATCTGTTTAAGGGGAAAAAGCAATTTGTAAAAATATTAAGTATAGTACGATTTCTCAATTTAGGAAATGCATATATATGCCTAGAAAAAAGACTGAGAAAATATATACTCAAGTGTTCATTTTTGTCTAATTTTGAATGTTAAGCTTTTGGGTGGTTCTTTTTATTCTTTTTGGTATTTTTTTTGTTTTCCAGAATTTTTACTATAAACATTTACTATAGTTTTAATCATAAAATCAAGCAATTTTGGAAATTACTTACATTGGCCAATTTTTAGCTTTTAATTAATGCCATGGTGATTTTGGATTGAAATTCTGTCTCTAATCTTATTTCTTTACTTCGCTGTGCTCTATTTTTACTATCTACATTGTCTTGTAAAGGGTAGATGGCATTTTAATTTGCTGAGACAAATATGGAGCAAATCATTTATGTCTGTGTTGACAACTTTGCATTGTTGGATGCTTTTGTGAAAATAAAAAAAAGGTTTTCATTCTTTCTATTAGCTCTATAATTACTTTCTGTAGTATTCTGCCATGATAGCAGAAAACTTGAAAATGTAATTAAAAAATTCTCAAGCACAGCAGGAGTTTTTGCTGGAAAAGAGAACCTTAAACATGAAACCCAATGATCAAGAGAAATTAGGGCTTGAAGGCTAATTTCTAGACCTTGACATCTGAGGGAGAGGGAATAAAACATCAAATCACTTCAAATCTCTGGTCATTAAAGCAAAAAATATTTATCTTTTTATTATTACTTTATTATTTGATGTGGCTATTGCATTGATGATTTCCATATTATTTTTCTCTTGGATGGTTAAGTTTTTCTCATTTTGTTTTGCAAAGTCTACCTGTTGTCCATCTCAGGGAATCCCAGGGGCATGGTTGAATAATCCTATACAATTTGGGGGTTTAATCTCATCAAGGCAGGGACTAGAATTAGGGGCCTGTCCTCACCAGTGGCTGCGTACAACCGAGAAGTTGTATAGCTTATGCATGCTCGAATCCCAAGTTTCTCTACTTTAACCTCATCTAGGCAATATGAATGTGCTTTTTCCTGGGTTCCTGATAGAAACATATTAGGATTTAATCTTGCCCTAAATTTCAGACCTTGACAAATCTATTTTTGCTGGGTTGTGGACCCTGTCCTCCAAGGTCCCTACTATTAACTGGACTCTTTCCCCAAACTAGATAGGCCACATAGGTTCATGATATTGTCACCCCTTGACTTCCTGAGGCACTGAGAAGTGAATGTGCTGCTGTAGACTCCTTGGGTATCCACGTCACCCACATCAAATTCACTCTCCTCTTATGAAGTCTGTGGTGTGGACTGCCGACCATCAGTTTAGCGCTCGCCCCAGACTGAGGCAGTTCCTCTGCCCTGATTCTGTCTGACTCAGGGAGCATCACCTTCTCACCAAGCTATGTCTAGAGATGATTCGGTTGGAATTATCATCCCATTTTTTCCCCAGGATATGGAAACGTGGCTAACGGAGAATAATTGGTAAAGTTTTAGAGAGAATTTTCTGTCCTTTTCCTTAAAATAAATTATGTAATATTTTATTATGTGTAATAGAAGTTAAATAAATTGAGTTGCCTTTACCTCAATTTGGGAGTCAGATTGACCTCATAATCTCCGGGTTACATTCAAATCCCACTATTTTAGCTCCTTTGCAGGGCATAGGGAGAAATAGATCATTTATCCACAATTTTATTTCATGAAATAAAAAGTGTGATAGTTAAATAACTGTTTAGAGAAAGTCTGCACATTTCCATAGACAAATAAATAGATAATGTCAGAGTCGTATTTATTACAGAAATCTATCCTCATATTTTATTTAGTTAGAGGCATTTATAACCCTAAGAAAAAAATTGCTAGCTTGAAACATTCATAAAATAGCAAACAAATACCCTTGGGCAAAGAGTCGACCCACATAAATTGATTTCTAAATAAAGATTCAATTTAGATTTAAAAGTCTTGTATGCACCCAGAGGTATCTATTACATCTGTAATTTCCTTGTGGGGTTCTGGTGTCTGATTCTGCTGTTATCAACTTCTTATTAGTTACTTCCTCATGGAAGAAGCAAAGCTTCCAATTAGCATGATTTTTTTTTTTAATGAACATGTGTTGTAAATCATTGCTACCGTACACCTTTGTTATATTGATCTAGTCTTCTCTTTGTCAGCCTGTCTCCTTTTACTGTTTGGGATCACCTAGTTAGCTTTGGGTTATGATACTCCTGAGATAAAATTGAAAAATTGGAAAACCACTCTTTTTTTCCTATTTATTGGGAAGTATCATAATAACCTCTGATATTGGTTATTTTAAAATTTACACAGGAAAAAGTAGAGGTATTACACAGGTATTATCAGACATTATTTTTAGTTTTGTAGTGAACCCTCCATGCCCTTGAGAGTGCAAGTGAGGCAGGGACCATGCTCAGAACAGCATCAGGAGTGGGTGCCTCAGCTTTTATCCTCTCCTCCCCTGGCATGCGCTCTTGTGGAGCGCCACTGAGATTGCAATGCACATATCAGCCTTTACGTAGCAGCAATGAATTTGTATGGGGCACATTTTCTTCCTCACCCTTCTGAATTCATCAGGAATAACAAAGATATCCTTATGGGCATCTACGCCATTTATTTTCCTTTGACATCAGCCCTGAAATAGTTGAACTACATGATTTTCTTACTTGTAATCATGCGTTTCCAATTTATTAACATAACCCAGAAATGCAGCTGCTTTCCTTTGTCTGCTGGCTGAGTTGAAGCCTGCACAAACCTGTGACTCAACCAGGACGCTTTGCTGACTTCCACAAGGAATCGTATCACACCGAGCATATCCTGGGTTTTGTAATTCTTTGGAAGATGGGCTGGGTTTCCGGCAGAAGCCATGTTATAGGGCATTTCATGTGGGAAATTCTCATCACATTTTCTCCTCCTGAGTGTTTTTTCTGCCTGCCTCATTGCCATCCAGGGATCCCCTTCTGCCCTTTACCCATCTCAGCTACTCCTGTTTATAACCCATTCTATTCACATATTTATCATTCCTAGACAGTGAAAATGAACTTGAAAACAAGAATGTTTCCTTTGGATTTGTTGCCCATGCCTGGAAGAGTTACCAGTACATTGTAGTAAGCTTTCAATAAATATTTGAGGAATAAATAAATGAACAAAAGTTACCATTTATTATGAAGATTTACTCTTTTTATATTTCAAGGGAGTAGGGAGTTTATTCTTTGGCTTTCTTTCCTTGCTTATCCCTATTTATTACTAGTGCTTATGGTAGTAAAGTGGAAAAAAGAAGTAATTAAAAAATTTAAATAGTAAATCTGTTATTTTAATTTTGAGGGAGAGAGTTCGTTCACTCATTGACTCATTCATTCATTCATTCAGTCACTCAGCCAGTCAAGAATTTTTGAGAGCCTACCATGTGCTGACAAAACCTCTCTCCTTGACCAAACTTTAGTCAGGCTCCTCTGAGCTCTAAAGTCAGAAGAGGGTTGACTAGGCCTCAACCTTGGTCCTCATTCTTAGCAAAGAATCCTGCTTGATATCTGATTCCCCAGCCTTTCTTCAGCAAGAATCCTGTTAGGTCAGTTGAGCAAGAATTCCGCTACCCTTGATGTCTCCTCTTAGTAATTTTCCATCTACTGTCCCCCACCTCCAACATGCTCATCGGTTGTAAATCCCTAGCTGTCTTTGCTGTGTTCAGAGTTAGGCTTCCTCTCTCATCCCTTATTGCAGTATCCCTGTTTTTGAGTGCAAAGTCTTCCTTACTGTTTTAACTAATGTCAGATTAATTTTTTTCTATAATAGCATCAAATATGGAGCTCAAATTCAAGCTGGTATAGAGAAAAATAAGCAAAAACATATGCACAAAACCCCCAAGCCCCCAAAAATCCACAAAAAAATGAAAAAACCCTCCAAAAAACAAGCAAGAAACATGAAAAAAATGACAAACATGTTAAGGCTTCCCCTTATTGTAGATAGAGGGCTTTTCGGTGATCAGAGAGGGCCACTCCAGGGAAAAGACCTTTAAGCTGAGAGATGAAAGACAAAAACCTCATGCTGAGGTGAGTGAAAGGGCATTGCAGGTAGAGGGCAAGGCTGGTGCAAGAACCTGGGGGCTGGACCAACAAGGGGGAGTCCTAGCACCACACTGGAACATGGGTGAAGGGTAGAGTGACACAAGGGTGAGGCCAAGATGTGAACAAAAGCTAGGTCATGATGGGCTTTGTAAGCTGGGTGAAGAGTCTAAAATGAATTTCATGTAAAATTGGTACCTTGGGCTTAAAATGTTTGGCTGTCGTCTGAGTTTTTCACCTTGCGTTGCTGTTGTTGGCAGATCTGAGACTGTCAACTTTCATTCCTACTCTTACTGAAGCTTCCTTCTCTTTGGATTTATTATTTTGAATAGATGACTGAAGAGTAGGGAATTATTGTTGCTTGGGGATATTACATTTTCTCTGATTCCTTTAAAGCTCTGAGGTAAAGTAAAAAAAACCCCTAGAAAATGGCCAATATGCACTTTGTGCTTGGCTGCTTTTAATGATATCTTATACCATCAGCTTCTCTCTGAGATGCCTTAGCTACTGGAAGGCTTTTCATCATAGCAAAGAAAAGATAAGTCTGCTTAATTATTTTCTTTTTGCTTGGATAGTCCTTACTGAGATGAGAAAACAGTTGACTGTTTTAAGTCATCCTCGCTGACTTTCCCAACCTGGTCCTTTAAAAAATTTAGTTTGTGAGTTCGTTTTCTCACACTCTTATTCTTCCTAATTGTTGTTCTAAAAGCTTGTCTGCTTGCTGTGTTCTTTTTCAAAGACTCCACATATTTAAGTTTGTGACACTCTATCATTTGATATTTAATATTACTTCCAAAATTTTTTCAGAATCCTCATGATAGGCATTTTATTTGAAGGGCTATCCTGCAATTTACTATCATATTATATTTTTGTGAAACATTGTGATTCTAATAGTCATAGTCTGTCTGAATCATAGGATAGGTATGTGTTTGTTTAACTTTATAAAAAACTGCCAAACAGCTTTCCAAAGTAGGACCATATTTTCCTTCCATCAGCAATATCAGAAAGTTCTAGTAATTCCACATCCTTTTTCACAGACAGTTTATAGAGCTGCCTGGGCATCACGTTTTAAGTAAATTTATTTCTATAATGTGCCAATGTGTGATCCATAAGACTTTAAGTTGTCCTAAATTAAACAAAAAAGAAATCAGTCTTTGTTTCTACTTTTTAAAATTATATAGTCAGAGAAACTAAGAATGAACTTAAGTCTAATCTTTCATGGACTGCTGGAAGAGGGGTAAAGAAAATGTCATTCTGTGTGGTTCAGGAATATTTTGATGACTCCTTCCAGATTAGAAGGGGGAATCAAATTCGTGTTTGGTTTACTGTGATTTTCCCCTCTGGCATTCTGTCATGCATAGGGAGAAGGTTGGAAGGTTAGAAGTAATTATATTGAGAAGTAAAATAGATGCCAAGCTTTAGTCATCATTGTATTTAAGGCTGGAAGTACTCTGGGAGGTTGATTTAAATCACAGGCATTTGCAGATGAGGAAAATAAAACCCAGAGAAGAAAGTAAGTTGTCAAGGTCATTCATCTAGTGAGTTACAACCCATTAAGGCTAAACTCAAAGCCTGACTGACCTATCTGTTTAGTGCTAGTTTTGATATTGCTTAAGAATACCCATTATCAGTTCACTGAATAAACCTGGATGTTTCACATTTCTTTGTGAAAAACGTGTTTTTGTTCAGAGTTACACATGGTAAAATATAAAAATGGTTTGAATAGATTCTTTAAAGTTGTTTTAAAATAAAAAGACACCTTAAAGTAGTTTCATGAAGTAATTGGGTCTGAAAGTTTTTGAATTTTTTTCCCCCTCTTCAAACTATATGATGTTATTATGCAGCTGCCATGGGAGAGCATATGTTAGCTGCCAAAAACCTGAAACATATATTGGATGTTAAGCAGGTAAGATTAAGTCATAGAGTTCAGTTCTTGTAAAACAAAATATAGCATCCATTTGAAGCACCTCCTATGTGCTGGAAAACTACTACTTAGCGTTCTTTCCATGCACCTGGGAGATTTAAACATCTTTATTGGTCTATTCAGATGAAAGAATATTTTTCCAATGTGCACATTTGTTGGAGTCTTAAAAGTGGTTCTTCCAAGAAGACTTAAAAAGCAATTTTTCGGCTAGAGCTTTTCAGACACTGTTTACTTTTTATCGGGAAAGCCATTTGTGGTCTCTGAATAAACAAATGCCATTTGATTTTATCACACTGTGGACCATGTGGCTCAAATGTACAATAACCACAGAATCAGGAAGTGGGTTGCAAGTTATTGTTTTTCAAGCACTCACAGGCTTTGAAATAAAACCAGTAAATACCTTGATGCTCCGAATAGTTTTCAAATCTTATTCAGAATAGTTCTAGAAATTAAAGCATGCACAATATCCTATTGTAGAATAAAGTCTTCTATAATCTCACTTACAGTCAACTATCCATTCAACTTCAACTCTATTAGCCTGCTTATCTGGATCTTTGGCCTTTTTGAAACATTTAACAAGAGAAACTAGTTTTTCCCTGCAGGAACCTCCTATAGTTCCACAGGGACAGAGTGCCTTTGCTCTAGAAGGATAATGCATTGGCCTTTACTTTGATATGTATATTCCTCTCCAAAGGATGGGCATTTTATGCATGCTTAATGAATAAATAAGTTAAACTGAATTTTATCTTGCATGAATACATATGAATACCTACATTAATAAGTGAGTCTATTAAACCAATCATAAATCTGGGTCATGTTTTCTACAGGTCAATCTAGATTAGGAGCCTATAAACCTTTTCGGTAAAGGGCCAGATAGTAACTATTTCTGGCTTTGCTGACCGTAGTATCTTTGTCACAAGTACTCATCTCTGTTGTTGTCATGCAAATGCAGTCATAGATGATAATGTAAATAAATGGATGTGGCTGTGTTCCAATAAAGCTTTATTTGCAAAAACAGGCAGCACACCCGCAGGTTATAGATTACTGACATGGTTGAGCTATACAAGACTGTGTTGTATATGAAAGCAGATTGTAGATGAGGGACACAAGCATCAAAAGTCCTTTTGGCTTTTATTTTGGTGGTTTTCTTCCTTTGTCCATGGGGTCAAGGTATGTCTATTTCATATTCCTACAGAGGGACAGTGTTGCAAAAGGCTCTTCATTTTTGTTAAGGAAAGCATGGAACTTGAGAGGTGATATGCTTTTGTCTATGTTACATTGTTTAGAGTTTTGAATACCACCTAGGATTAATAAATGCTAAATAATAATGTTTCATTTCACCACCATACCCTTGATGGTTTCTCCTTCAGCACCCCCAGAGGTGTTCACCTGTAGCTTTTACATTGTTCTAGGGCACATTGTCAACAGCACCTTGCTGATTAAATCACACTCAAGAGAGAGAGTTAACTGCAGGGTTGTATTTCTGACAGGTTGCTCTGGCACAGGTTTGGTTTCTCTTGTATAAAGATTAAAAATCTTGTCACAGCTGGGAAAAGATGAAGTACACGTAAACCACTGAGTGTGCATAACTCACAAAAGGTGCTTCCCTGTGAGTCAGAGTTCAGATGAGGGGGTCAGATGGTATGGTGTAAGGTATGCCTGTGAAGTGATAATCAGGTATTTCCAAGGAGTGGTGGGTGGAGTGGGTGTTTGTGTCGGGGGAGTGTCATCTAATATGCATAAAGTTTTCTTTCACAATTAATCGAAGAATTTCACGTTTATAACTTCATTTAGACAGATCCAGACTGGTAGTCATATTTTTTTTTGTATTTGCGCTGAGGATGAGCTTTTGTCACCATGAATCTATTTTTTTCTTTTCCACTGTCCTTAGTGCAATGGTTATAAAATTGTCTTTTTGCTGTCCTTCCAGGTTCTTTGCTTAAACTGGACGCGTGCCCAAAGCAGTGGGAGATGCTGTCCTATAAAGCCAGAACATTTTATAAGTACTGGCAGTGAAGGTTTATTACTTCATTCCCAAAACAGCACAGAGAGCTGCCATGGCGGTTCAAGGGAGGAGGGCTGCCCAGACTGCACATCTGGGAGAAGTGCTAACTGTCATTGAAGTGCTGAGTCAGTCCCCAGGCTGCGTTGCCTTTGTGGCTTCGTGCCTTGTGAGGTGATGAGCAGAACGGACAGTAGGGATTTTGGCGTTGCACGCCATCATGAAGTGATACACCTATCAAGCAAGACAGGGGCCAATCAGGAAGACTCTATGTTTGAATTCAGATAGGTGATTTTGATCTTAAACAATAACCAGTGTGCCTGGTAAAGCCTTTTAATTTTAAGGTATGAAAAGGTATATAAATACCAGAAAAAAAGAAAAATGTGTGGCTGTGTGTTTGCCACCCAGCATCAGTCAGCATTGAACAGTTTGTTGTATCCGCTTCAACTTCTTTCCTAAATGAAAGAGAGAGAACGTTCAAGAGCAAGTTGACGTCTTCTATTTCTCATCCTGCATTCTTTCCCCTCTCTCACTGCAAAAGTAACCACTATAATTTACGGGGGTGTGTATCAGTCAGGGTCCTGGTAGAAAACAGGCCTCACCCTCCAGATGGATACTTTGTGGAGTATTCAGTGAGGAGACTGTTCACACAGGTGTGGGCAGAATGTGGGGAAGTCACAGTGAATATCAGGGTGCTAACACCCTAGGCCTAAAGGGGAGAAGGAAGGGAGCAATTACTAGATTGTGGAGGAGAGAACTGTGTGGATCAGAGGCCTTGATAGCAGCAGTGTCCTTTGGTTGAGGGACAAAACCTGTGTAAGGCAGTGCTGCAAGGATGAGTGAGCAAATAAACACCCCAATCTCATTTTCCTCCTGACCTCTGACCACTGTCAGTGCCCCTACTGGCCATACCCAAACAGGAGCCGGAGGCACCTGATGTGGTCTGTACAGCTCAGCCTCCCAAGGCAAGAAGGAGGTTGGGAAATGCACCCCGGGGAGCAAATGTAAGACATCCACACAGTGTGTATCCTGAATCTGTTATTTGTACTTGTCCCTATACATAAAGGTGTAATAAATAGAATGTAGCAGAGGTCAGCAAACTTTTTCTGTAAAAGGCCAAATAGTAAACATTTTAGGTTTTACAGGTCACATACGCGTATGTATAGTCTCTGTCATCTATTTAAAAAATTTTACACACTTTCAAAAGTGTACAAACCATTTTTAGCTTATGAACTGTATAAAAATAAGTCATGGGCTTGATTTTGCCTGTGGGCTGCAGGCAGTTTGCTGACCCCTACCATATATTATCAATTTTGTGTGTTTTAGAATTTTTGCATGATTTATATTACACTCTAGTTCTTTTGTAATGCTGTGTAACAAATTATCACAAACTTAATGGCTTACAAAAACGCCCACTTATGATTACTTAGATAGGAAGAATCAATATCTTGGTTAGTGTGTTATAGTGCCTTGGCTTTAGTGGTGGAAATATAATAGAGATATTTTTATCTATGGGACTTTCCAATGGTCCTCAGATTAGATCCAATAGGCAACAATTTACTGAACCCAGCCATAGGCTGAATGTAGCTATTGTCATGAGTGAATGGGTTACATCATAGGAGGAAGAATATCTCCTATTCAAATGGGTACCACTAACTGACTTGGAACTGATGTAATATGATTCTTGTCCTAGGTGACTCACATCCAGTGATAGAAGAGGCATTTTGTCATGCTCCAAATATGTCTCAAACATGGTAACAGAGAAGCTGGAAGTGGGGGGTGGCTTCTCTTTAGTTAGAAGACTGGGTACCTCTCAGGCAGTGAGGATGCACTGACTGAAACTGGATTAAATAGAGAAGACATTTTTATCTCATGTAGCAAGATGTTCAGAGGTAGGTTGGCTTCTGGATAGATCCATTTAACAGCCTGACCTGTGTTATCAAGGGCCCAGGTACTTCCTGTCTCTCCATCCTGCCATTCTCAATGTTGGTTTTTCCTCAGGTTTCAGCAAAATGTCTGGAGTGGTTCTAGGCATCATCGTGTTCAGACAGAAAAACTTCAGGCATAAGGGACTGCCTCTCTTTTAGGAGAAAAGAAATTTTCTCCAGAACCCTGTTCCCCCCCGCCCCCCAGTAGCATTCTTTTTATATCTTACTGGTCAGAATTGAGTTGTATGCCAATTTCTGAACTAACCACTGCCAAAGAGAATGATATCACTATTAGACCAATAGGGTTTATTTCTGGAACTGGGGTCAATTTTCCCCAAGGCACATGGCTGCCTGGGGGAGGGGTGGGTACCTGAACAAAATCAGAACTTTGTTAGGAAAAAACAGAGGTTGGGAGGATGAAGGCTGGAGGCCAATAACAGTTTCCATTGCATCCTGGTCCACACACCTTTCAAACATATTAAAACATGGCCACA
Source organism: Hipposideros armiger (assembly GCF_001890085.2). Taxonomy (NCBI): domain Eukaryota; kingdom Metazoa; phylum Chordata; class Mammalia; order Chiroptera; family Hipposideridae; genus Hipposideros; species Hipposideros armiger. The sequence continues at coordinate 1,785,767 of NW_017731595.1, forward strand.
TTAAGCATAGTTTTTCTGCAACTATGTAAAAGCTGAGGTGCAGTCATATAGGTAATGTAACTTTATATATTGAAGGCACTTAATTGACTAGTTTTTCACTTCAGTTTTGCAGGTTTCTTTTCATATTTTGGAATCAATAAATCTTTCATCAGGTCTCAAATATTTAAAAGGCCCTTGCAAATCTGATAGACCCTGGACCCCATAACTGTGGGGCCACTTTCTAATTGGAAGTAGAATTATGAAGCCAGGACTCTTGTTATTTGTAGGTGCAATATATGGTAATCTCTCCATGGCATAATTTCAAGTACATGGAGAAGGGCTGTTTTCTTGTCTAGGGGACCAAATCTTTTATTGCACAATTCATGATAAAGCTCAAAATATAAAATTCTTGAGATAACACTTCAAGTTTCACTGAAACCACATCGGTACCTTTTCTAAAGTGGGAAGATGAGAGCAAGAGCTGTAGGTGCCACAGAAATGGGCAAGGTGAGCCTACGACATCAAAACCCAAATTTTCTTGGGCAGCTATTCTGTAGTGGTCTTATGTCAAATATACTGCACTCATTTATTCCAGAAATATTTACTGAGCACTGCTGTGTTGCAACATAAAAGGACATGGTGAGGGATTTAAAAAGCATATAATCGGGCCAGCTGAGTGGCTCAGTTGGTTAAGAGCTCGCTCAAGAGTGTGAGCTCTGAGCAACAGCGGTTTGATTCCTGGCCTGAGCTGAGCTGCCACTGAGCTGCCAAAAGGTGGCAGGATGGCTCAGCTAAAATCAATAAATTAATTAGTTAATTTTTAAAAAGCATATAATCAAAGGTTCTTTTGTCGAAGGAGGTTGCCATCTTGGAAGGGAAGGATGGAGGTTGGGGGTGACTTTACAGTCATGGATTTAAAATTTTAGGGTATGATTTGGATGATTAAATGTCCAAAATAAATTAAATCAAAGCTTTCTGCTATAGGCCTGTTCTTAGCAAATAGTTCTGGTTTTCTGCTCTTAGAACCCTCTACTTTGTAGAGTAGTTACTTTTAGACACAACCTATCCTTCTCTCACTCATCTGTAAACTCGTTGAGGGCAAGAATTATGCCTTTTCTATCTTTTATTTTCATGGTACCTAAAATAGGACCTTGCATGGAGACCTCATTAAGCCTAGCTATGTTAAGTGCATACACACTGATTGGATACCTGGTTCCCAAAACAAACAAAGAGATGAACAAACAAAGTGCAAACAGAACAACCAAAAAGAAACCCAATGCTTTTTATTGCTCCCTCTGTGTAGATCTCTTAGGAAACTGAAGTGACATTAAAGAGCACTTGACTTTATTTTTAACTTTCTAGCTGTTAAAGTTTGCACACGTTGGGTTTTCTCTCCCGGAGCAGAGCTTTTAAGATCCAGAAGGTTAAATCTGTTGTTGAGCGTAAAGGACAACAACTTGTCACACAGTGAGTTCAAGTGAAGAGCCTCTCCTTGCCCCAAGCTGTGCATGCTCCAGGCAATCCCCCACCCCGCTCACCACCACCACCACCACCGCCATTCCTTTCTCTGGGCTTTGTATGTAAAAATTGTTACAGCAGTTTGCTCCCCACTGAGCTAGAATCAATTTAAAGCAGATTTTACATATTTATTTAAAAATGGCCTGTAATGTATTTGAGAGTCAGTATTGATTTCACTTGTCTTTGTGATTACATCTCTGACTCAAGTTTTTGTTATGTTGCAATTGCACAGTAAAGTAATAGGCTCTGAGATTCTATCAGTACCTGCTCTTTCTATGTTGCAATTGCTTGATAATAATTCGATTGTATCTCTGCCTGATGTTTTAATACTCTTGGCTTCCAGATTGCTCTTACTGGGGAGGTATTTACCCCCAGCGAGTGCTGCACCCTAATAAAAATAAACAAAGCAGCAAAACGTGTGGTCACACACACTTCTTTGTGTGACACTTGTCTGGGCTGACACTGTGGCTCAGGCTGACTTCTACTGGTACCATATGTTCCAGTTACCTATGGGTGCATAACAAACCACCCCAAAATTTGGTGGCATAAAACAACAGCCATTTTATTATGCCCATGGATTTTATGGATCAGGGATTTACACAGGGCAGAGTGAGGATTGTTTGTGTGTACTCCATGAGGCGTGGGACCTCTGCTAGGAAGACTAACAACTCAGGGTGACATTAGTAGCTGGGTGCTGAAATTATATGGAGGCTTCTTCATTCAATGTCTGGCTCATGGGCTGGTCTGACCTGAAAACTGACCATTGCTGGGTCTATGCTGGTGTGTCTGCCATGTGGCCTCTTCATGTGGCTTGGGCTTCCTCAAAGCATGGTGACCTTAGGGTAGTGGCTCTTCTTATAATTGGGATGCCACGAGTGAGTGTTGCAGTGAACAAGATGGGAGCTGCATGATTTTTTTCTGACCTAGCCTCCAAAGTCATGCAGTGTTCCTTCTGTTGCATGATCTCAGTTACAAGTAAGCCACTAAGACTGGTCCAGATTCAACAGGAGAGAAATTAGGCACCACTTTTTGATGGGAGGAGTATCAAAGGATTTGTTGCCATTTTTAAAATATTTTACCATTTTTCAAATCTGGTTTTGATCATTTTTTAATTAAAAATATAAGGATTCATTAATGAAGGGCCAAGTTCATTAAGGACCTATTGAAACAGGCTGAGGCATGATAAGAAGTAAGATGAGAGAAAAAATAAACTTCCTTTCTTACAAAGAAGCTTGCAATGTAATCAGAAAGATGGTATGCAAATATATAAAAACCTGAATAACATATGTACAAAGTAAAGTATCAAGGAGTGCAAATCAATATGCCCTGGAACTTTGCAGTACTAGTTGTGGAATTTTTATAATATGCTAATATTTTGGATCTCAGCCAAGGGAATATATCTACTATAACTACGCCCAGTAGCAAATATCATCCAAGCATCCCTTAAAAAGGTCAGGAGTCTATGAAAGGAGGTGTCAGATGAACATAGAATACTAGAGTTGAAAGGAATTTTAGAGATTATTTATTCCAACTGTTACAATATGTACATGAGGAACTGAGGGCTACACATGGACAATCGCAAGCAGTCTAGGAAGAGGGAAAGAATACTGGTTTATTCAGCCGCATTACGTTAAGAATGCAAAACATAAATTCCATGTGTTTCAGTTAAAGCTTAAATTGTGGGAGTCTCATTGTATCAGTTAGCTTAGGCTTTTAATGCATTAGTAACAAATTACCCCACATCTCAGTGATTTACAACCAAGGTTTATTTCTTGTTTATGCTACAGGTCCATGGTGGGTCAGGTGAAGCTCTCCTTGATCTGGGACCAGACTGGCAGAGCAGCTCCTATTTGGAACATAGCTAGATAAAGAGATCATGGTGAAGCAAATACTGGCTCTTACTGATATCAAAGGAAGGAAAAATATGATCTTTCTTGGGGGAAGGGATGGCCTGCAATGAGGAGCAGTACCTATTTTGAATAAGCATGCAGTTCATCACAGCGATGCAGGTAAGAACCCTTAGTGAGCAGTAGGACTCCATGAATGCAAGCTGCTCTTGATCTGCAAGGTCTATTGGCCAATCAATGGTGGGAATGAGGCCACAATTCAGGTTGCTCACAACTCAGCTCACTTTTCTTTTCTCTGGAATGATTCACTGACACCTTTCCATTTTACTACTCAACAAAACATTTATTTTAAAATTGTCAATCAACATAGCCCCTTTGCCAGATATAGAACTATCTTCCTAAGGATGAACATCCGCTTTTCTTTCCTTTTTTTTTTTTTAGGTTTAGAGTTATTCTGAACAGCTATTGCAGCTTTCAGTTTGATTGATAATTTTACACTACATGCTCAAAAGCCTTGCCACATGTGTCTTAAATCAGCCACTTCAACCTTATGTGTTTTATTTGTGAAGAGGAGAATTTTCATTGCAAACATTTTTTTTTTTCTGGCAGAATTTGTCCTTAAAAATATGTAAATCCCATTACTAGCTATATAGCTTTCCCATAATTCCCTTACTCATCTCTAAATTATGCGTAGAGAAGGCAAGATGGATGATATATGCTTTTCAATGTTTTATGCCAGTATTAGATGCAGACAGTTTATAAACTGTTACTCTCAAGCTCTTCTTTTTCAACTGATACAGTCATCAAAACTCAAGAAAACTCACTCAGTGTAGAAACTGATCTGTGGAATTGATTTGTTTGCCAGACTAAAAGAGCCTAGATGTTTTGATTCCCCTGGGCTTTTTTTTTTTTTATACCCTTTCATGTAGTGTCACCAGTTGCTTCCAGATTTAATGTACTTTCACCAATGGGTTTTTGAAGCCAGTCTCCACTCTGCTTTTACTTTATGTAGACTTGTAGGGGTAGAGTTGTCATGCTCTTTCAGAGGGAAGGTAAATTGAGTTCTTTCTTTCAGCTATGGATTGTTAAACAGGTTGCAATATAGTTGTCATGTCACTACCCTGATGGTTACCTTGATGTGGGAATTTTTGTATATGTTAGAAAGCAAATATGCATCCAATGAGCCTTAGTCATGGCTGAAAGCCAAACTGAGGAAACCTTTGAAATCTAGATTTAAAAACCATTGCAGCATTCACTTCATATAGGTCAGTGAATTATAAAATGAGGGGTATTAACTTCAAATAGCCCAGGCCTCCCTCCTCCCCCGACCCACAAAAATGATAAGTTCTTGGTAAAATGCCATTATTGTTTCAAGGTAAAACGCAAAGGATGAGGTAACAGAATATTTCCTGGTTAAAAAATAATAAGAAGGTCCACATTGACCCATTCCATCATTAGTTTCTATCTCAGTTCACACTTTGAAATGTTTTCTCAAATGGTTATGTATTTGGCTTGTGGGAATAAAATTAGAAGTAGCAGCCTAAGCTTTTAGAGTAAGGAAAATCCGTTGCAGCAGCAAGTTAACATACAATAACATTAATAAGAGATGTTAAGTCGCTAATTAACAATGTACAACAATAGTCTAGACCCAAGTTCTCACATACCCGGAGGAATAGTCTACAGGAGCCTAGGAAACCATCCTGTAACCATTTTCCTATGTCCTTGCAGGAAAAGGAAGACAAAAGTGGGCCACAATGCTGTGATATTTTCTGGAGTACATATTTATAAAAATGTTCTAGGAGACAAATGCAAAGTAAATGTTTGAATATTACAGCAAACATTATTCTGATTGCAAATTAGTGGACATTTTTAGAATATCACTGGCATGTGGGAGAATGAATTTTAGATTAGCTCTAAGATCTCTAGGGTTATTTAGCTTCTGTTTTATATCGTCTCGGAGGAAAGAAACAAAAATGATAACAGCTTCTATACTTCCTTTTGTGCTTGTGAATAAGTGGTCTCCTGGCATGGGGCCTATTGTCTTTCTGTTTCTTATAGTCTTCACTCAGTTTATACTCAGCTTATATATGTATATAAGCTTGAGCTTGTACTCAGATGATGGAAAATTAGGAGACTATCTCTAAATTCTGTACTTCTGGATTTATTTTACATAGCACCCATCAGGAGAGTGCTTTATCTCTACCTGTATATGAAATCACACACACACACACACACACACACACACACACACACACACACACTGGGGGTGCCAAAAACATGTATACACATGACTTGTATTCATCTTTTATTATCAGTATATATTGAGTATTACAATTTTAATGCAGTTTTTTTCCTTTCTTAAAATGTGTATACATTTTTTGGCACTCTCTGTATACATTTATATATATGAATTCTAACAGCTGGGCATTTAGAGTGCCCAAAGCATGAAAGTGAAACCTCAGGAGCTTCCCCAAATTCTGAAACCATGGAGTGGGTTGGGAGCCACACACGTAGAGCTGGTTTTCTAATGTGCTACTTCTCCAGGATGCACCGTAGTGTATACAAGCAGCGCATCCTGGCAATGACATGGGACAAAATCCTGAGAAGCAGAATTTAAAATAAAGGACATAAAAAAGAATTGGGATAGTATGAGCGGTTAACTTCTGCTGTGTAACAAACACAAATTTTCAGTGGCACAGCGACTGACTGGCCGCGGTTGCTCTGCTGAGCTCAGATGGGCTGGCCTGGCCTTGGCCTCAGGTTGCAGGTTCCATAAAGGTCTGACCCATGGGGCACCCAATCTTCTGGGGCCAGTGGGCTTCCCCAGGACTGGTTCTGCTGATGGTGTTGGCAGAAGCTCAAGGGCATAGACCAACTGCACCAGCCTCTGCTTGCATCATGTTTGCTAACATCCCATTGGCCAAAGCAAGTCACATGGCCAAGTACAAAGTCAAGGGGGTGGGTATATAGTTCTCCCATAAGTGGAGAGAAGGCAGTAAATATTTGTCAAACAATGATCTAATCTACCACAAATGATCTGCATAAAATCTTGAATGCATTGCCCTTTCATTGTATGGATAGGAGGCTTGATATGTTGGTTGTTCAGATGAAGCTAGACAGATAGGGAGGGACTTTTAGGCCATGTTAATCATCATCATCATCATCATCATCATCATCATCATATTAACAACAATAATAATTAATAATGATACATAAAATTTATAAAGGTAGGATGTTGTAGACTATGCTAATAATAAATAATAAGGGGTATTAATAAATAAGAAGGAGCATGCACACTTCCTATGCCTCAGACATTGTTCTAAGCACTTTACCTATGTAAAAAATTAACCTATGAAACCCTCACAGCGACCCTGTAAAGTAGGTGCTATTAATATCTCAATATGTAGATGAGGAACGGGGGGGGGGGGGGCGCACATAGAAATAGGTGGTTCGCCCAGGGTCATGTAACTCTAGTTAAGTGGTGAGCAGAGATTTAAATCCAGGAGGCTCCAGAGACCATCTTAACATTCCTTCCCCTTTGGTTATTTTATGGCCTGAGGGCTAATACAATCAAATTTATGTTTTGAAAGGTCATTATAGATTTTTTTTGGTAAAAAGAATGGAGGAAAATGTGGTAATGATGATACTAGTTAGAACAGGGTTTCTCAAAGTGTGACCCATAGACTGTTACTGTGATTAGTTGTTATCAGTTTAGGACAAAGTAAGGACAGAAACTGAGAGGAAACGTTTCGAAACTCTTATAGCAAATTTGACACCGTTTCAAGACCAAAGTGTACAATCATTTGCCTAGTAATTCATTTTTACTGTATATTACAAAAGTATTGGTTCATAGTGGATTGGAAATTGAACATAAAACAAAACAAACAAACAAAAAAAACCCCGTTCCTTCCATACAGATAGCTTGAGAAACACTGGTTAGTGATTAGTGCAGTAATCCAGGCTTGTGTTTATTGATAATGTCTTGAACTATAGTGGTGTTTGTGTAGGTAATGTTGATTAAAAAACATCCAGCTTAAGAGAAAGCTTCTAAGAGTTTATTTGAGCCAAACTGATGACAATTGCCAGGAAGCAAAGTCTCAACGGATTGAGAAAATGCTCTGGAAAATGGCAGTTTTACAACTTATTTTATACATTAGAATCAAAAGAGAAGGGTTACATGAAATCCACTGGTTGTAAATTAAGGGGGTGGGAGAATGCAAAGCGGGGAAATCTCTGGGATTGGATAAAAAGTAAAATGGAGAAACACACACTTCTTTTACATTGGTGGGTACAGGATAGTTAATAGCATTTTACAGCACAAAGAGATGGTATTCGAAGAACAAGATAACAATGAGGGATTCTGTAGTTTCCTGCTCAGGGTGTGGTGGGTTTTGCTCCTGGGGATTTGGGGGTGGGGAAGGCCGGGAGGGGGGAGGGTCTGGATAAAGGGATTACTCTGACATTCCAAGGGTATGTGATCTTAGATGCAAAAAGAAAACAGATAGGCTCACTTAAGGTAAAGATTGACCTTTGTCAAGGAAGCTACAGACCAAGGATGTGACTACCAGCCACCACTCACTTTTAGTTAGGAATTTTTATGTTCAGACCATCTTATGTGGTATTTTCAGTCTCCTGAGCTTGTCAGGCTTAGCCTGTGGCCCCTTTTCTGTCCTCAGTAGAAAGAAGTAAATGAATTTGGTAAAAAAATTTAAGGAGTGATCAGCCCTAATTAGCAACATCTCAAAGAAATTAAGAATGAGGGGAGGAAGATTACTAGGTAAATTTAAAAGCAGCATTCAGAGATGCTCCTTTCCCTTCGCTTAGTCAGACCCTGCATGCTGTTTACAGTCTCAGTTTTAAGGAAAGATCACAAAGAAATATAATTCTTTGAAACCTAGGAAATAGGAACTTAGAACCACTTTTTGGTGACTTTTTAAGATAGGTGCAATGTTTGTTTACTGTTTTAGAGTGATTCACTCATTTTGGTTTGCCTGGGACTTTCTCAGTTTTAGCCCTGGAAGTCTCTCATCCTGAAAGTCCCTTCAAGTCCCGGGCAAACCAGCCTGGTTGGTCACCCTCTATTTTATATTGCAAATATTGTACTGGTGGTACTTATGCCTGTGCAAATCTTTTTCCCCTCTGCTATCAGCCCATCTGATGAGGGGCTACCTTCCTGGAATGATGGCGTGTGGGCATATGATACAGATTTTCAAACAAAATGGAGAATACGACTGAGGCCTATTGGAAGAGATTTCAAGTGATAAAGAAATACGAAATAGGAATAAGAGGAGATGTTAATTATTCAGATAGCACCTGGGATTTTTTTCTGCAACCTGGAATTTCTCACAAATTCTCAACTTTGCTGACTTTATTTTTCTTTAGGATAAAGTAAGCAATAAAGAAACTGCTATAGGGAAAAAGTGGTTGGGAGCATGGATGTGCCAAAAACATAAGGGGGATGTGACTGTTTCCTCTTAGAGTGTGTGAAAGTGAAGAGCTAGAACATGATGGCAGAGACCCATGATCCCCTCCGCCCCCCAAAATAACATAGATTTCAACCTTGTAGAGGGTCCATTGTGATGAGTCCATTGGAAGAGGTAAAAGGGAATCCAGATCAAGGGAAGTAGTAGATGTGTTAAATATTAAATTCATACTTTATAAACAAAAAAATGCTGTTAGAGGGGAAATGGGGGAAAGCATCCGTTGATGCAAACGTGAGTTTTTCACTTTAAGAAGCTCATTCTTGAGTTTTTCCAACTTATGGCAGGAAGTATATTTGGAGTTTCCATCCCAACAGTGGGTGATGTCTAGTGTAGACTGTGCAGTGGATAGCAAATTAGCTAATGTACTTCTGTCTAGGGTGCCATCTGAATCATTAGTTCTGCCATACAGATCCAGTCCTCATGACAGGGCCACTGTCTTGGCTTTTTAATGTAATATTTTGACTTTCTCTGGGGCCATATCCTCATTCTTGCCTTAGGGGACTGTCTTCTCTTGGGGGACCAGATATATCTCCTAAATCCCATACACATACTGGGGGTCTGCTTGAAAGGGTCATCCTAAATCATGATCTCATCAGCCATCTGTCAAGGATCAAGAGTGAACCTTTGTCCTGGTACTAAGTCCACACCTGTGTTTAGCCTTATATCACCAGTATCTGGAAGTTTTACTCCCTGAGACTAAGGCCTTGACTTCCCTCCTTGGTCATCTATCCTCCATCATCAAGGTGATGAGGGGGCTCCATTTGGCTTTGAGTATTGAGCTGCTAAACCAAACCCCCAGGCTTTGAAATTCTTTAATACTGACACCAGCTCCAAGTAGGCATGACTTTGACATAACCCTTTGACTATTCAGTATTGGGTTACTAGTTTCTTTCATTTGAGGGCCAACCTTACTGCTAGGCCAGGTCTCCTGTCACAGAACTAGTTTCCTCTCTTTTCTACTGTGTCTGAGTTCACGAGATACCTCATGGCTAAGCTCACTCCAGTAATGACAGCTGGGGCTTACAAAATGCAAAGGACAATGATCAGATATGTGGCTACCAAACAAGGGAAGAAGAGGACAGCTGCTGTGGCATATGGTGCAATATTAACAGATGACAGAGAGAAAGCAGGATTGCTCAATTCCATGTATACTTCTGGCTTCCCTATTAAGTAGAATAATTGTCAAATGTGGTTAAGAGAGAATTGATGCCTAGGATAGGTGATGAGTAATAAGAGGGCACCCAAGTATTTATTTATTTGTTTATTATTTTTTATTATTTAGTTTCAGGTGTACAAAACAATGCAATAGTTATACTTTTCACCCTTCACAAAGTGACAACCCCCGACCCCCAATCCACTGCCCCCCCACTCCTGATAGCATACATATCTATTACAACTCCATTGACTCCAATCCCCACACTGTACTCCACATCCCATGAATATATATATATATATATATATATATATATATATATATATATATATATATATACACACACACATATAATTATAGTTGACATGTAATGTTATTCAACGGCAGCTTCAGATGTACAATGCAGTGGTCAGGCCTCTACACTATCCATGAAGTGGTCTCCCTAACAAGACATGAGTCCTTATGGCCCCCTAAAAAATATTTACAACATTATTGATTATATTCCCCACACTGTCTTTCCTATTCCTGTGACAATATTGAAGTTACCAATTTATGTTGTCTCATCCCTTCCCCTTCTCCTTCATCCCCACCCACTCCCATCTAGCAATCATCAGTTTTTCCTCTGTGTCTCTGAGACTATTTCTGTTTACATTACTCGTTTATTCAGTTATTTAGATTCCACATATAAGTGAGATCATATGGTATTTGTCTTTCTCTGACTGACTTATTTCACTTAGCATAATGTCCTCTAGGTCCATCCATAGCATTGCAAATTGTATGATTTCATCCTTCTTTATAGCTGAGTAATACTCCATTATGTAAATGTACCATGGTTTCTTAATCCAGTCATCTACCAATGGGCATTTCGATTGTTTCCAAGTCTTGGCTATTGTAAATAGTGCTGCAATGAATATAGAGGTGCATATATTTTTTCGAATTAGTGTCTTGGGTTTTTCTGGATAAATACCTAAGAGTGGAATTGCTGGATCATGAGGTAGTTCTATTTCCAGTTTTTTGAGATACCTCCATACTGATTTTCATAGTGGCTGCACCAATCTGCAATCCCACCAACAGTGCACCAGGGTTCCCTTTTCCCCACAACCTCACCAGCACTTGTGGTTTGTTGATTTATTGATGATAGCCATTCTGACCGGAGTGAGGGGGTATCTCATTGTGGTTTTTACTTGCATTTCTCTAATGATTAATGAGATTGAACATTTTTTCATATGCCTGTTGGCCATCTGTATATCTTCTTTAGAGAAATGTCTCTTCATATCCTCTGCCCATTTTTTAATTGGGTTGTTTGTTTTTTTGGTGTTGAGTGAATAAGTGTTTTATACATTTTGGATATTAACCCTTTATCAGATATATTGTTGTCAAATATCTTCTCCCATTCAGTGGGCTTCCTTTTTGTTTTATTGATGGTTTCCTTTGCTGTGAAGGAACTTTTAAGTTTGATATAATCCCATATGTTCATTTTTTCTTTTACTTCCCTTGCCTGTGGGGATATATCAGTAAAAATATTGCTTAGGGTAATGTCTGCAAATTTATTCCCTTTATTTTCTTCTAGGAGTTTTATGGTTTCAGGTCTTATATTTAAGTCTTTAATCCATTTTGAATTTGTTCTTGGATATGGTGTAAGGAGGTGGTCCAATTTCATTTTTTTGCATGTGTCAGTCCAATTTTCCCAGCACCATTTATTAAATAGACTATCTTTACCCCAATATAAATTCTTGCTTCCATTGTCATAGATTAATTGACCGTATATGAATGGGTTCATTTCTGGGCTCTCTATTCTGTTCCATTGATCTATGTGCCTGTTTTTATGCCAGTACCATGCTGTTTTGATTACTGTAGCCTTGTAATATGACTTGATGTTGGGTAGCATGATTCCCCAAATTTTGTTCTTATTTCTCAAGATTGTCGTGGCTATTCGGGGTATTTTATGGTTCCATATAAATTTTAGGATTATATTTTGTATTTCTGTGAAAAATGCCCTTGGTAGTTTGATAGGAATTGCATTGAATCTATATATTGCTTTAGGCAGTATGGACATTTTAACTATATTAATTCTTTCTATCCATGAGTATGGTAGGTGTTTCCATTTATTTGTATCTTTTTAAATTTCTCTCTTTAGTGTCTTATAATTTTCTGTGTACAGGTCTTTTAATTATTTGGTTAAATTTATTTCTAAGTATTTTATAGTTCTTTAAGCAACTGTAAATGGGACTGTTTTCTTAATTTCTCCTGATAGTTTGTTATTGGTGTATACAAATCCAACTGATTTCTGAATATTGATTTTGTATCTTGCTTCCTTACTGAATTCATTTATCAGTTCTAATAGTTTTTTGATGGAGTTTTTGCGGTTCTCTATGTATAATATCATGTCATCTGCATGTAATAACAATTTTACTTCCTCCTTACCAATTTGGATGCCTTTTATTTCTTTTTCATGTCTGATTGCTGTGGCTAAAACTTCCAGAACTATGTTGAATAAAAGTGGAGAAAGTGAACAGCCTTGTCTTGTTCCTGATCTTAAAAAGGGGAATGGTTTTAGCTTTTCCCCACTGAGTATGTTAGCTGTGGGTTTATCATATATGGCCTTTATTATGTTGCACCTAAGTATTTAAAAGAATATTGTCATAGGTTCAGGTAAATTACTCCAGGATACAGACAGACTTTTCACATGGGATTATTTAATCTTGATGGATAATCTTTGAAGACTCCGAGAAAGACAGGGCATAGTCAATCATACCATTTCCAAAAGGGGAAAATACAGATTTCAAAAGCTAAAGATATGTAAACTTAAAATCTTTTCACAAAAAAAAATTGAGAATATGCTTGTAACCAGATGGCTTTTAGTGCTTAGGAAAGAATGTGTTGATATAATTCAAGAGCAATAAATGACAAGTAAGTCATCAGAAACCAAGGCCTCTCTCTCTCTCTCTCTCTCTCTCTCT
>NW_017731595.1:1798741-1820271 GCF_001890085.2 Hipposideros armiger
TCTCTCTCTCTCTCTCTCTCTCTCTCTCTCTCTCTCTCTCTCCAAAGAACAGCTGCTGCTTCCTCTGCTCTTCCTGCATGACACATCATAGCTATCACCAAATGTGGGTGTCCTCAGATTCTGAGTCCACTTTCCCTCACATGTTGAGTACCTGACCTTATTACATATTCTAGAAACACAAATCTTATGTCCCATTGATGAAACACCCACATTTGACCCACAAGAGTGGTCAAAATGGAGCACCCATATTCTTATTGGTCTGGAATGAAACAGTGCAATGGGACTAAGACCACACCTCCCCTAAACCTCCTATTCTCACCATTTGGAATCAAGAAGATGCTCACTCACTGGGGCTAAGACCTTGCCTCCCCAAACCTTCGATCCCTCATCATGGGGTGAAAAAGGAGTTCCTGAAATCCCCCTCTTCCTACCACTGAACACTCACAGACTTGCCACTGGTCCCTCAAATACATGAGGACCAATCTTATCATGTCATTATCCTTGCTTATGCAAGTCACTTCAAGAACCTTTAGGCTCATAGGTGACCCTCATCTTCTCCACTATAATGCCCTGAAGAAGCTGAGCATCCCCTAATCTGTTCTCATCCCCAATGCTTCCTCATGTCTTGAAAGCCTTCCCAGTGCCCTCTGGATTTCATCGTCAACTGTCAGTAACATCTCTAATACCTTTTTACCTGTTTATTAAATGTCCTTTTCATCATTTTGTTTTCATGGAAACCTAGCTGTCTCCTGAAGGTCCTGCTTCTTCTATAGCCTTCTCAAGTGATGGTGGTTTTTCTCCTACTACCCACTTACTTCTAGGCCTGAGGGATTCAATAGGTGTTCTTTTTGCCTATTGCTGTTTTCAGGGAATTTCCCCCTCCATCCCCCAAACCCCCACTTCCCTTTTCTCTTCCACTTTGAATCTATGATCATCAAACCGTATCACCCACTAACTCTCATCCATTGAGTTTAGATCATGGGGTGATTTCCCAAAACGCTTTATGATTTTAGACTTTGATCCACTGTCACCCTCTCTAATATGATTCTTATCTTATGTCTGAGTGATTAAAAAAATATATATGCATATATATAGTTGATTATTTCAACTTTCTGAACTTTAAGTTCTTTAACTTTATCTCTTCCAAACATCTTACCTTCCATTCTACCTCAGCCACTCCTTCCCATTGTCAAACTCTAGACCTTGTCTTTACTGATGACTGTAAATATATTGTGCTCTTAATTTCGTGCATCTCACTCTTACCACCACCTCAAAAAATTTCCAGTTTACTCCCTCCAGTAGCCCAACTCCAAAGGGTTTTTAAACCCCATCGCCCAGTCACACACTTACCTTCAATCCCTTGATGTCTTCTCTCTAGCCTCTTTATCTAGGTAAAAGTATACATTCAATTATTTTAATCACTTCCTTGCATACATCCTCATCTCTTTTGCCTCTATCTTGCTTCCTCATACTCAGTTGGTAAAAAAAATACAACCCTGCTTAATTCCATCGTTTTGACTACTCCAAACTTATACCCATGCAGTTGAACATGGCTAGAGGTTCACAATCACATTAGCTAGTCTCATTATAAATTCATAATTGGGTATCTCCAATGGGCCTTTCATGCCATCAGGCAATCCTAACTTCCTTATCCATTTATTCTCCTTCTCTCCTAGATGATTATTTTACCTTTTTTTCCTCCTTAAAGCTCCCAAATCTCTCCCTCCCCTCCCCACTTTTAGTTTAAGCTGATGACCTTGCTTTTGACTTTACTGAAAATAATGAAAACAATCTGAAGGGAACTGCCATAGATTCCTGCACTACCTCTACCCAGTTGCCAACATTTGAACTCATTTACTCTATGCTCCCTTTGCCTAGCTAAAGCTCTTCTCTCCACTTGGGTACTAGATTGCATATCCTCTTGCTCCAGCATTACTTCAGCAGTCCCTCCCTCTCTTCCCTGTATCTTCGATCATTCTCATTTGTTATTTCTCAATTCTAAAAATTCTATTCTTGATGACACACACACCAATATTTTATACCCATTTCTTTGCTCCTCTTTGGAGCAAATTTCCTCTAATATTGTTTGAGCTGGCTGTCCCAAGTCCTTTTCTTACGTCCCCTCAAACAACTCTAGTCGGGTTTTCAGCTTCATGATGTCATTGACACCACTCTTGTCAAGGTAAACATTACTTCCACATTGCTATATCTAATGGTTAATTCTCAGCGCCCATTTTACTTGATCTAATGGTATCATTTGGCCTAGTTGAAAGCACCCTCTTCTTTCTAATGCTTTGTTCATTTGGCTTTCCAGGCTTCTACA
Source organism: Hipposideros armiger (assembly GCF_001890085.2). NCBI lineage: Eukaryota > Metazoa > Chordata > Mammalia > Chiroptera > Hipposideridae > Hipposideros > Hipposideros armiger. The sequence goes on from NW_017731595.1 coordinate 1,801,065, forward strand.
CTATCTCTCCAGACTCGTATTCCTAACCTGTCAAAAACTGAACTTCTGATCTCCCCACCACCATCCCAAACCTCCTCCATCTCCTGCCTTATCTCAGCTGATGGCAGCAACTCCAACTGCCCAGTGTCTCAGGCCAAAACCCTAGCATGACTACTCTCTTTTTTTCATAATGACATGCAATCCATCAGGAAATACTGTTCACTTTACCTTTAAAATAAATGCAGAATCTGACAATTATCACTACCACCATTTCTCACTTCTAGTATGCTGGTCCAAGTCATTATCTCTCACTTAGATGCAGCCAAAGCTATCTTCTTAAAATGTAAAGGAGATCATGCCACTCTTTTGTTCAAAACCAATCAGTAGCTTTTCCTTTCATTCATCATATGAATTAAAATCCTTCTGATGACCCACATTACATTTTTTATCTTACCTCCTAGTCTTTGCCCCAAATCATTCACTCTGCTACAGCCACATTGATTTTCTTTTTCCTTATGCATGCCATGTGCCCTTTGCCTTAGAGTTTTTCACTGGTTGTTTCCGCTACATAAATGCCTCTTTCCCAGAAATTTTGCATGGCTTATATCCTTCATCTTCTCCAAATTTCTGCTCAAATATGACTTCTCAATGAAGACCTAGTCAATCTATTTAAAATTTCACTTTTCACTCCCAATACCCTTTATCCCACTCTACTTTTCATTTTTTCATAGGTTTTATCATCCTCTATCATTATATGTAATTTATTTATGCCATATATATGTGTGTATATATATATATATATATATATATATATATATATATATATATTCCGTCCCCCCTGCTATAATTAAGTTCTATAAGAGCAGGTAGGAATCTTTGTCTATCTTGATCATTGATATGTTGCGAGGGCCTAGAACCCTTGTTCCTGGTACACAGTAGATTCTCAGTAAGTATTTGTTGAATAAATGAATGAATCCTGGTTTCTAGATATATTCTTACTTGGTTGGGTGGCCCACCTTATTCTAATCAACCAAGGTGAGGAGAATAAAGTCACAGGTAAGTAAATAGCTCTACTCTCTTCAGAGATGAAGTAGGGTAGGTTCTCTAAAAAAATTTTTTTCTCAGGCTGGCCGACTGGTGCGATGGTTAAGAACTGGCTTGGGATGCCAGAGGGCCCCGGTTCGGATCCCACATATGAGGGCCAGTGACACTGCCCTCCACAGCTAAGATGCTGAACAACAGTTCAACCTGGAGCTGGGCTGATGTGAGTCGCCGGCAACGGCATGGGCTGCAGCCCCTGTGGCAGTGGGTTGCCATGGGCTACCGTGTATAGCCAGCAGCCAGCATGAGCAGCCAGCAGCCGCAGTGAGTGGCCGTCCAGAAGCTGGCGACTGATCTGCCTCACCTGGGAAGAGTGCAATGATGGTGCCAACTTGGGCCAGTGAAGCAATGTCCTCCACAACTAGACTGAAGAACAAAAAGACAGCAACTTGTCTGTTCCCCTCCCCCCAATTCTGCAGTACTGTTCCCATCCCCCCAATTCCCCAATAAAAAATCTTTAAAAAAAATTTTTTTCTCTAAGGAAGTAGAATGGGGGTGGAAAGGAAATAATGAGCATGTCTATAAAGGTGTGGTCATAAATGTGTTGAATAACCAGTAGGCTGAGGGGCTTGGGGCAAAGACTGGATTAGACATTAGACTGGATGAGACTGAGATTCCTTTCAAATTTAACATTCTAAGATATTTGTCCCAGGAGTGTTGATTCCTGCATCAGCTTTCTAATGGTGTTCAGCAAAATTCTCCTCTTGGTTCATATGCACTTAGTTTTATCCTCAATTTTGGAGACTTAGAAGTTAATAAATTTATCAGAAAACATGCAAAGAGATAGGCAATATACAAAATTGCAGAATCTGGGATTCAAGAACATCTCAGTGGACTCCAATAATGGACCAAAACAAATAAGATAAAACTTAACAAGGATCAATTTAAAGTCCAGCATGTGGGGGTAAAACAAAAATCAATTGTACAAGTGCAGAATAAGGGAAATCAGGCTTGGCAGCAAATTACGTGACAAAGACTTGAAAGTTTTAGTTGATTATAAGATCAATATGAGCCAACCATTGTGATGTTCACTCTACAAACCGAACCAAAAAGTCTCAAATGCAATCTTGGGCCTTGTTTGTAGAAACAGTCCCAGATGTATAGTAAAGAACATAATAGTCACCATGAAGAGTACATTGCACCATGAAGAGAATATGTGAAGTATTTTGCTTTTATTTCAAGTATTTTATTTAATTGAGATTATCATGTTTTAAGAGAAGCATTGACAAAAGGACAAAATCTTGAGGATACCAGAAACCATTATTCAAACTACATTTATTAAATGCTGACAGCATTCCTGTCCCTGTTCTCAGTGCTGGAGATATATTAGTGAACAAACTCACTAAAACCCATGGCATCTGGAGTTCTCAAAGGAAGTAGGGATAATTCACTTTAAAAAACGCTCATATATATTATTTTATGGATTTATATTTTATTTACTCTATAATAAAACAGATGTTTGGTTATTGTACAAATTTTGACAAGTAGAGGAAACTGGAAATAAGTGAAAAAAAGTTTGCCCATAATTCCCCAATTTCTAAGTAACCATAATTTTGCATACTGCTTTTACTCTACGCAGTTTTTCAGGAACCCAGAAAAAAATATGGAGGTGTGCATGAGTGGTTTGTGTAGGCTAGAACTGAAGTGAGGTCCATCACTTTCATCCATACTTCACTGGTCAGAACTTAGTTACATGGCCCACAGTACTCTAAAGAACATTGGGAAATGTGGCCTAGCCTTGTCTCATAAGAAAAGAAAATGGTATTTTCTACTATAATTACGAAGTCTGACAGTTAAGTTTGCAAACTTGTTGCAACAATGTTGCTAACCTTTTTTTGATATCAGAGAGGTTATTCATTATAAATTTGTACCAACTGGACAAACTATTTGGAAGTGCTGAAAAGGCTGTGTGAAAAAGTTTGACCATCTGAACTTTTTCCCAACCATTCATGGCTCTTGCATCACGACAATGTACCAGCTCACACAGCACAATCCGTGATGGAGTTTTTAGCCAGTAAACTAATAACTATATTGGAACACCCTCCCTACTCACCTGATCTGGCCCCCAATGACTTCTTTCTTTACCCGAAGATAAAGGAAATATTGAAATGGAAGACATTTTGATGACATTCAGGACATGAAGGGTAATACGATGATAGCTCTGATGGCCATTCCAGAAAGAGTTCCAAACTTGCTTTGAAGGGTGTACTAGGTGCTGGCATTGGTGCATAGCTTCCCAAGGGGAGCACTTTGAAGGTGACCATAGTGATATTCAGCAATGAGGTATACAGCACTTTTTCTAGGATGAATTTGCGAACTTTATTTTCAGAACTCATATGACCATTTGTTCAGTCCTGGGCACTCTAGTTGGTTTTGTTTTTGTCATGATTCAGTGTATATGTTATTAGAAGTATCATTCTTTACTTAAAATTATTTTGGGATCAGAACTAGTTTAGTTTACATCTCTCTTTTTTATAGTTGCCATTTTTTCTTTTATAGCTTTCACACTGAATCTTGTTTGGGCTATTTTTTGACTCCTGGTTTAACTCAGTACTTAACTTCCTCATTTCCTTCACATGATCCTGGTTTTGATTTTTTTTTTTTAAACTGTATTTAACTGGAATGTGGCTCTGTCTGGGCATTTGCGATTGCTTTGATGTCAGAGGAAAAAGGTAGAAATCTGCCCTTCTCTAGAAATGGCCCAAATGTCTGCCTTTTCAATCTCATTCATCATGTTTCTCTGCTTCTTGAATTGTGAGAGCCTTCTCTCACAAACATTTCCAACTCATTACATTCAAAAAGCAACAACTTTATCCTTTGCTACACCTCTGTTTTCATCATGAGCTTTCCATGTACTGATCTCTGGTCCTTTTCGGTGTCTCTGAGACAGGCTTGTTTAACTACATCCTTTCAGGCTTCATAAAGGGGATGACAACATCTCCTTGCTGAATTTGGTTCCTTTAAAACTTCATGACACTTTGGGGATTTCCCAAAGCTTACAAAATATCATGTCATGGAAAGTAACCAAAGCATCTCAACTCAAAGATGAAGTTTTTAAAAATTCCATCCAATGATAGACACCTTTCTTGCTTCCAAAATAGTTTGGCAGGTTAATAACCAAAGTAGTGATAATTGGGTATTTGGCCTGTAATTCTTTAGGAAAAAAATTCAGTATATACCTGTGTGATATACTACATATCTGCATTTGTGTTCATTTTAATCCATACACCAGAGATAGTTGTGGGATTACACTGTCCAGAAGTGGTTATCCAACATTTAATCAAGAGCCCACACTCCAAGGATGGCTACTCTGAGTATTTTACCTATGTTGATTTTTGATCAATACTACAAGCTTTGCTAATGAGTATATTATAGGTGAGAAATGGATTTTTGATGGTGAAATTAGTGGTCAAGATATAGGGATTGTCTAGAAGACATTACCCACACTCGCACAAACAGGGCAAGGCTGAAATTCAGCTGGAACATAGTGTTATGCCTATGCTAGTTGTTTATGGTTAGCAGCCATTCTGATTGGGTAATATGTGCTATTTTTGATATTAAATATTTTGATATTAAATCTTTTGAGCATTGCCTCTTAGAACAAGATATAAGGATGAGAGAACTGAGCAGTCTGTACTGTTAGGAATTTGGCTATAAGGTTGTACAGTGCTCAGTCAACACAACTGTGTGCAGCAGTCCTGAAAAGGGCCTTGGGTGTGGTGCCTAGGTAGGCCTATCTTCAGTCGCTAATTGGAAGGATTCTTGGTTGTTTGACTCTACTTGAAGATTAATTGAGTCTTGGTGTTTAAATTTTGGCACGTTTGGCTTGGGTAAGCCTTTCCTGCAAAGTATTGTCAAACCTTCTAAAAATAAAGAGAGCTGGGATTTCATGAAGTTTAAAAAATACACGATTGTCTTGCAATTGCATACTAATTATGTGGCAGGATTCTGTCAGATGTTTGCCTTCTTTGGTTGTAAAGAGATCTGGAACTATCTCCTGCCTCTAATAATCATCTCTTAACCTGCACTCTATGGACCCTTTGCATAGGTAGGATTCCAGGTCTCGGATATAAAAATGAATTACATATTTATCTCCAGTAATTCTAACTGGAATATAGAATTTCCTTCAATTATGAGTGTAGGCAACACACCCTTACTAACTTTCCTTTGTCACTATAGAAATTGCATTTGTTTTCATGAACTACTAATGTTGCAGTTATCTTGACTTGTCATTTGATCTCATCATTACTTTGAAATTATAGTAGCAGTAGACCCACTAGTAGGTCTATTTTTATTACTAGAGAATTCTATGTATTTTTATGTCATAAGTATTTGGAAATATTTCAACAACTGTATTTCAATATATTTACTTTCTTCTTAATCCCTATGCATTTTATTTTATGCATTTAAAATGCTATTCTGAGAAGACACAAAAATGATTAAGAACACCTGTTTTTTAGAGGCAATTGATATTTACAATAATAATAAAAAAAAGAGTCTACTAGTTGTTCATGACTAAATTGACTTAGGTTGGTTCTCAATAGTGGATGATCCACATCCGCAAAGTAGACAGGTGGTGCAAGAGTTAAAACTGATGGAAAAAATGTGGTCATGAATTAGAGCCATTATTCTTTACCCAGGTTGGATGATTCTAAGCTGTGTCAGAACCATGGTGAGGTTCTAAAGTCAGAGGTAGTATCTTTGGAGGCAGGACATACCTGTGTGTCTGGGAAGTTGGGCAAGACCTGTCCCATTGGTTGGAGAGGAAGAAGATGACATTTGTCTAGCTTATTTTCATGCCATGCAACCTTGTTTCCACATCTCCCTTTTTTTTTATCATAGTTTTAAACACCGTCATGTAAATGTATTACATTATAAATTATTGAGGAGGTGTCACTTTGGGAAAATGTGCTTAGAGGGAGTGAATATATCCCTTATTAGTCCACCCTGTGTCTATTCCACTTTGGGGCTGGACATTCCTGGAAATAAATAAAGTACACGGGACTATAAAAAATGACTTTCAAAATGTGTTCTACTTTAGAGAATGGTTTTTTCATTTACTTAAAAAACTAATTCATCTTGATGAACACTTTTATAGTAGTCATCATTGTAAAAACTAGGAAAGAAGTTAGTTAGGTATTTGAGAATAATAATAAAAGCTGAAAGAAAATGTCTTTCCTTTATTTTACAATTGTATATAGACCAGTGGCTTTCAAGATTGTTTTGGGAAACTTTTGACTTACAGTCAGAAATAAATTTTATATCCTGATCTATTGTACACACACACACACACACACACACACACACTCACACTCACAATTAAAACAAAAGCTTAAAGAATCAATACTTAATGCTTACTACAATACATTTCCATTCCATTCCATTTCTTTTTTTTTAATTTAAGAAAAAAATGCTAGCCTTAACCCACTAAATTGATATTACAACTCACTAATATGTCAGAATCTGAAGTTTGAGAAAATACTGGCCTAGGTGAGGTTGGTGCTTTTGATTTCTAAAACAGTTTGGAAATGACACATTACATTTTGTCCTACCCACTCCATAGAGCTTATCATTATGAAATAAAATTGAGAGAGGAGGTTAGCTAAAGAACCTAATATTAAGCACTTACTATGTGCTAATAACATTATGATATATTTATTTATCTCTTTATTCTTCTGAACAATCTTGAGGAGTAGAAAAATTTAAACTTCATAGTGGCTGAAATTTTTATCTTTTTCACTTTATATCCCTACCACCTGAAAGAATGACTGCTACATATTAGGTGCTCTGTAACTGTTAATCTTATTATCTGAATTTTACAGACAAGAAAACTGAAGCTCAGAGGGATTTGTGACTTGCTCAATATCTCAGGGATTATAAATATCTGTCCAATTCCCCAGCCATGGGGTGTGTGAGAAGAGGTGACAGTCAGAGAACCTGTTCATTTGGCCTCATGTGTATGGGCTGGTATTGTGTGCTAGCAAGTTTGGTGTGGGAGTTTAACACCCTGTCTTAAATAAGATCTGGTCCTGAAGGCTAGGGTTACATTTTTATGGTTTTGATGATTCATTTATACTGAGTTCATCAGGACCAAGGTCATATGAATATTTTGGTTGTAAATCATATGTTTTGGCTAGATATTTTTCCTCATCACCACCCAAAACAAATACAACTAGCCACTCAGTCAACTGGGTTTGACTGTTAACAATCTGCTGACTTTGCTGGGGCTGTAGATGCCATTGGGTAAACACAATCTGAATCATCCAAGAGTTAAGTGTGTCCACTTGAAGACTGGGCATACCATCATGCCTCTTCTACAAGTTCTAACCTGATGTCATGAAGCCCTGGGGTAAGGTCAGTGTTTGTTATTTACGAAGGCAGAGACCTTCTCTAAATTTAGACCAAAGCTTTCCAAATAAAATCATCCTGGTCAAGAGAAACACTGACTCAAATGAACAGTGTCTTCTTTCTCCCATCTTTCAAAAAACTCTGGCAATAGGCTTTCTCCAATAAAGGTGGCACAGCTGTTATCTGGGGTGGAGCCATTGCCCCATTGCCTAACAATGGGCAGCTCACCCCCCCCCCACCCCACATCCCTACCCCCCAGTAACTGGGGAGCCAACAAGACCTAGATGTTTAACAACTAATCATGGATTTCCAGGAAGGAGACAAAGCTGCTTAGCAACCCCCAAAAAGAATTGCCTTTAACCATGTGAAAAGAATTTGATTAATGGATTCAGAGAGTTTGGTGGTAACCATTGACATCCAGGCACAGCGTACATTTGTAGGAATGTGAGGCGGGCAAGTTGTTTCAGGCTGAGCCTGGGGCTGAGCCACGGAGGAGGATACTTGAAGCATAGTGACTAGTGTCTTATGCCTTTAAATGTAGGTTCCCAAGGACTTTTAATTCAGTTGTGGTCAGACTCAATGAGTGGGCAGTAAAGTGGAATGCAAGTTGCAGTGTACAATGTTGGACTGTCTAGGCCATTAAACCCAGAATGTTTGTGTTCATTGGTCAATGTGTCTCATTCTCAGTGATAAGATCTTTGGGAAAAAGTAATTAAAGTCTGATGAATGCAAAATCCATGTAAAAGGAATTGAGTCTTCCTAAAGGCACATTTTCATTGTGTTGGGCTATTGAGTCATTCGTTTCCATTGCAAGGTTATATGTGTTAGAGGTCAGAGGCTTCTGGTGGACTTGTCCCGTCTTTTCTGACTACAGTAAGGATCCATCTCTGATTGTGTGTCTGGTTTAGTAAAAAGACTGCATCAAGAGACACTTAGCATTCACATTGACTTAGCATCTGAGCCATTCCATTTTGGCTGCTTGTTCCAAGCACTGCTTCTGGTCTTCCTACACCTTATTATTTTTTGGGGTACAACCTAGATTATTGGGCCACTCTCCAATTTGATTCTCTCTCTTATTCTTTTCTTCCATAAACAACCCCAAAACATTTCATAGCAACCCTCTTGTTTGATTTCCCATAATTGGGCTTTCACCAGTAGTGCCTATTTGGGGATGGTTTGGGCTTGAAGATGGGTCTCAGAAATCTGTCAGCATGTCTTCTCTTTGACAATGCTGCAAGCATACTGATAGAGGGAAACTAAAATTTATCAAACATCTACCATGTGTCACACTGTACTGGAGGCTCCAAGACAATTGACTGAAACCACAAGTTGATCAAAAATAAATATTTCCAATCATAGCAGTTTGTCACATATTGGTGATTTTGTGCATTATGGTGATAGTATTACCAACTTTAAAGTGACCTTACATATTTGTATCTATTTATCAGAGAATTTTAGGGGTTTTGAACTATTTTTATGAATGCTGGGATGCATATAAGAATGTACAGTATTTCTGTTCATGTATCACATATTTGGAGTTAGTTTATTTATTTTTGGCCAATTAGGCCTGCTTAGCTTGTTTGCATTCTTTCATGACTTTCAGTTTTGTCTCCAGCTCTGAATTTTCCAGAAACAAACTCCCTCAAAATGGGTACTTCCACCCACTAGTTCATATATTGATAAATTTTGTATGTGCTAGTACAGTTTTACAATTTAAAATTATAATTTTGGAGAGCCATTCCTCCATTTTCTCTGTTATTTTGCTTTTTAAAATTGAAAGTCCGTTTTTACCTCTAGATGCCAACTATAAATAAATTTTCACCACTTCGATTGTATAGTTCTCTATATATAACAGCTTTAATAAAGAAAGCTTTGTAGCAAAATCAGATTTGAAGGGATAATAAAAGTTTGGTTTAATATGCCTGAAAACATTAGGTTTTTAATGTTATTTAACACTGGAAAGCGAAGGAAAGTGGTAAGAAATATTTGTCTATATAATGTCTCATAGATTAAGTATTTCAATACTGATAAGCATTGTTGAGCTTTTTATCTTAAGTCTGCTGTGTTCATACATTTGGGCTACTATAACCGAATGCCATAGACCAGGTGGCTTATAAACAACAGAGATTTCTTTCTCACAAGTCTGGATTCTAGGAAGTCTAGGATCAAGGTGCTGGCAGATTTGGTGTCTGGTGAGCACCCAGTTCCTGGTTCATAAACAGCTGTCTTCTCGCTGTCTCCTCACATGTGGGAAGGACGAGGAATCTCTCTGGAGGGTCTTATGAGGGCTTTGCTCTCATGACCTAATCACTTCCCAAAGTCCCCACATTAAAATACTATCATCTTGGGTGTTAGGATTTAACATATGAATTTTGAGGGGACACAGACGTTTAGTCAATAGCATATACTAATACTCTCTTTTAAGAGGTATTACTAATTTTGTTTGAACAATCCTTTGTATAGGCAAAGTTGGCCATCACCAAATTATCATTGCAAGTTTAAACAAACAAACAAACAAACAAACAAAACAGCCCTGATTATTTCTATGCTAGCTGTTTTTTTTTAGAGATTTTTATTGGGGAATTGGGGGGATGGGAACAGTGCTGGGGAATTGGGGGGAGGGGAACAGACAAGTTGTTGTCATTTTATTCTTCAGTGTAGTTGTGGAGGACATTGCTTCACTGGCCCAAGTTGGCACCATCATTGTGCTCTTCCCAGGCAAGGCAGATCACTCGCCGGCTTCCGGACCGCCGCTCACTGCGGCTGCTAGCCGCTCACGCTGGCTGCTGGCCACTCACGCTGGCTGCTGGCTATACATGGTAGCCCATGGCAACACACTGCCACAGGGGCTGCAGCCTACGCCGTCGCCAGCGACTCACAGCAGCCCAGCTCCAGGTTGAGCTGTTGTTCAGCATCTTAGCTGTGGTGGGCAGTGTCACTGGCCCTCATATGTGGGATCCGAACCGGGGCCCTCTGGTGTCCGAAGCCAGTTCTTAACCATCGCACCACTCGGCCGGCCCTATGCTAGCTGTTTTATATACTTTATCTCACAACTACCAAGTACAGTAGGAATTACTGTGTCCCTTTACAGGGAAGAAAACTAAGGCTCAGAGAAGCTAAGTAACTTTTCAAAGATCTCTGACTCAAAACAAGATTTAAAGCAAGAGTGAGACTGAGTTCATCTAAATTCAAATATTATTTTTCAAATCTCTTAAAAAGCACAACAGCCTTCTTCATTTCAGCAGGGCTTCAAAACAATAATTGTCAATGATTCCATCTAGATAGATTGCATGTAGTTGCTCCCTAAATAATTACAGGCTATTTCAGGGGCCTGTAGGTTGCAGATGCTCTCAGTGTCTCGTTCCTATTCCTCTGGCACTTACTATGCCCAGGCACACCAGCTAGCTTCTCATTCCTGGCATCTGTATATTTTTATAGGCAACAGGTGCTGGCAATTAATGCCCTCCCCTTCCCTCAGCCAATGGCTGGCAGGAGTTGGTAGATAAATATACCAGTTCCCTCAGCCCTGGGTAGAATAACTCTGAGATAAATGTTCTATCCTGCATCTCAGAGTTCCCCTGTGGCATTAAAGTGCAGTTGCCCACAGTGGTAATTTACCTGATAACACATTTTTTATTGGCTGCAATAGACCAAATGTTTGTGTACACTCCCAACCCACAATGCGTATGTTGAAATCCAGGGCCCAATGTACTGCTATTAGGAGGTGGGGCCTTTGGAAGGTGCTTAGGTCATGAGGGTGGGGTCCTTAGGAATGGGATCCTGCACTTACAAAAGACTTCACAGAGTTCCTTCACCCCTCTGCCATGTGAGTTACAGCTAGAAGGCACAACCTATGAACCAGAAAGCGGCCTTCACTAGACCTAATCTGCTAATGCCTCGATCGTGGCCTTTCTAGCACCCAAACTATCAGAAATAAATATTTGTTGTTTATAAGCCACCCAGTGTATGGTATTTTGTTGGAGCAGACTGAACGCAATAAGTCACTGGCTTTCTTCTCTTTCCTGCCTCACTTCCCCTCTTCACTAGTGGTGTTTTCTGAGATCACCTCCATATTAACTACTTTTACTGGAATCCTTATCTCCGAGTCTATTTCTGGGGTACCCAAACTAAGATACTCTGTTACCTATAGGTTATGGATATTGGAAGTAAATCTTTCAGCCGGAAGCATGGAGACGTCCCGTCCCAGGCTGGAGCCTCTAGTTCTGGCTTTTGCAAAGATGGCCTCCCATTTGCCTGGCCAATTGGCTGTTTCTTGCTGTTGCATCCTTATCTCTATTTCACTTGGCTTCAAATTTTCCTATTCTCTCCTTTGAATCTTTTTCGTTTGTTTGTTTGCATGGCAATGCATTTGGGGCTGACTCTCTCGTTAGCCACTTTTATTCACCTAGTCTCTTGACATTGCATGTTACTTCCATATATTAGTTATCTATTGTTGCATAACAAAGTACCACCACAACTTAGTAGCTTCTGCAAACAAACCTTTACTACCTTACAGTGTCTGTGGGTCAGGATCTGGGTGCAGCTTAGACGTGCGCCCCTCGTGACTTATGAATGGGATTGTGCACTTACAAAAGATTTCACAGAGCTCCTTCACCCCTCTGCCATGTGAGTTGCAGCTAGAAGGCACAACCTATGAACCAGAAAGCGGCCTTCACTAGACCTAATCTGCTAATGACTCAATCGTGGCCTTTCATAAGTCAATCTGTCAGCTAGAACTGTATTCTCTTTTGGAGGTTTGACCGAGGGGGATCTGCTTCCAAACCCACTCATGTGGTTGTTGAAAAGCCTTAGTTCCTGCCATCTGGGCCTCCCCACAAGACTGCTTCATGACATGGTATATAAGCCTGCTCAGGGTGCCCTAACAGGATACCACAGGCTGGGTGACTTAAACACCAGGCATTTGGCTCTTCCCACAAGACTGCCCCCAACTTCAAATGCCAATAGCAAATAGTAGGTCCCCAGGTTACCCACAACTTCTGTCCACTTTGTCTACATTTTGACTCTTTTCTTGGATTTAACCATTAGCTAGAACAGCTCATAGAACGCAGGAAAACAGTTAACCAGTTTCTTATATAATAAAGGATATGCTAAAGGACACAGATGAATAGTAAGATGAAGAGACATATAGGGTGAAGCCTGAAAAGGTACACGAGCTTGTATGCAGTGCAGGAGCTTCAGTCCCTGTGGAGCTGGGTTGTGCCACCCTCCCAGCTGGTGGACATGTTCACCGGCCCAGAAGCTCTCTGAACCCGATCCTTTGGGGATTTCTATGGAGGCTTCATCATGTAAGCATGATTGATTGTAAACTCAATTTCCAACCCCTCTCAGGAAAATGGTCAACACAGGTCTAGTGGATATGTAAGGTACCTACATGGTCTGCTGTAAGCACCCATTTCAGTAGGTTGCTGTGAGAATTAAATAAGGTTACACACATATACAGCATCCCTAATTTTATAATTTCTAGGAGCTAGCATTAATGGGGATTTTATTAGTTACTGACAGGTTTGATTCTTGGAACAAGGCATTGATGGGACAATAAGTTAGGGGAGACCAGTGCCCTGAAAGTTTACACTGGGTACATTTTAAAGGCTGTATTACAAGTTTAGCCATCATTTAAAATATGTGGGTTCCTTGACCCCATTTATATCAACTCTACTCTCTTATGCTTCAACAGACATTTAGCAATCTTGGTACCAACTTCAAGCATAAAGCAAATATCAGTAGGTTTATTTAAAGGGGAGAATGAACTAGTTGTCCTTATGTGTATATGATGAGGGTGTTATAAATTGAGAACTTGGGTGAGAAAGGTACACACAGATTAATTTGTAGAATCCTGTCAGCAATGCTACTTTTAAAATAGCACTTGTAAGTTCTCTGGCAAAACCAAAGTGAAACAACTGGAGCCCCTCCAGCCTCAGGCTTGTAAAACCACCAGTAAGTGAATCCAATAAACAGATGCATAGTCCTACCTTGAGCCACACCCCCTGCCCACACATTCCATGAATCCTATGCACCAGAAATCACAAAAATATTCAAACTTGGTTTACAAAATCAAGGCCTCAACCCACACTCACCACAGCTGCAATCTCTTATCACCTCCCCTTTGGCTATGTCCCAGTACACTGGCTCTCCTTCCCAGCTTTGCATGCTTTGCACGTCAGAGCAGGACTTGCCTTCAGCAGACTGGTTCATAGAAGATGCTGAATAAGATGGGGCCTTGTGTTGCAGCATTAGTGACCTTCATCCATATCTGGATTCATCAGCTTTCTGCAGGAGCATGATTCAACCAGCTACGAACCCCTATCATGTAGTCATTTGTTCATTCTGTAAATATTTTGAATTCTATTTTCTTGTCAAGCACTGTGCTAGGCACCAAAGATACAGCAGGGCACAAGTCCCAGCCCTTTCCCTGAAGGGTCACCTGGTCATCAGGAGTGCAGGGCATCATGGGATAACACAGGATCACATAGGAGGGGGCAGAGAGGGGCATGGTCATGAAAGGCTTCTTGAGGAAGAGTGAATAGGAACTCCCAAGGTAAAGGTGGAGAAGACAGATGTGGGAGGAACTGATGGAAGAGCATATACAAAGTCCTGCGGGTTAAATTCCTTATTAATTTGCCAACAAGACTATTACAAGAGAATAAAGAGAGCACTATATCCATGGGTCCTGAATTCTTGGTTGACAAACCCGCCATCAAGTTTCAGAAGTTGGCAAGAAATCCAGCAGTGTGTTGGTGAAGTGCTGAGACCAGGGTGAATGCAGTGGGCCAGTAGAATATATTTGAAATTTGTATTTGAATGTCTCTAAGAAGGATAGATGTTTTTGTAGTTTGTCCCAAACTCTGCCACTTTATATTGTTGTGAAGCAGTGATTTTTTTTTTTTTTTGTGGAGACAGGGATGACAGGGCTACACCAGGGGACATTTCTACTAGGAAGACCTAGTAAGTCAAGTCATCTGGCTTCTAAGCTGATCAATGCCCTGAGAAACAAAAATATAGAAATACTACAAAAAGCAGTAAAAGGAAGAAGGCAGGTAGAACAAGCCCAGCTCAGGCCGATGGACCCTGGCAGACCCTGGCCTGCTGCACCATGGGAAAGAGGAATGAATTAGAGAAAAACAAAGACAAGAACTAACTAACAGAGCAGGAACCCACTCACCAGAACTGGGTCCTAGGATCAGAGGAGAATCAAAGCAAGGCCCTCTGGACATGGTCTGGTGGCCTTTAAATTCCTTCTATGTAGAACTTAACTTTGAGCAGTGCTCAGGGCAAAGCTTGCTTTGTAGGAAGGAATTCAGCTATATTAGATTGAAGATTAGATAAACAATGTAGTGATCCAGGCCAGTCAGCAAGATTTACCCATCTGGTGTCTTAAACAAAACATAGTCTGAGTTCAGTTTGATGTGACCAGTTCCGAGGGCACCCGTAGCGACTCTTAGTCATATTTCTACATTCCTTTCTTGGTTGCATCAGACATTTCTTATCCACCGCCTCTCATCCTCTCTCCATACCTGTCCCTGGGGTCCTTGGCCATTTGTTTTCCCTAGCTGCTATGGCAACTAGCTTCACATGGGCACAACCCAACAGTGCCCTGTTTCCCGCCCCTACTGGGCACACTTGCTTGCTGCTCTGGCTTTCCCCATTGTCTCTGACGTGTGAGAGGCTGTGAGATCTATACTGGCATCATGTTATAGGCAACCTGGAAGTGTGGGGAAGTTAATGTTCTGGAAGAGAACTTTGGTCAAAGTGAGATGGAAGCCAGCTAAGAAATTCTTCTCCCTTCTGCCTTCTGAGATGTACTCGCTTAGGGGTCTGAAGATTATTGTATGAGATGGGACAAACAATTGTCCTTTTTTTCCCAAGCAGTGACCAACTCAGTGGCCTTCCTTCCCTGCTTCGTTCCCTCTTTGCCTCATTTGTACTTCCTGGGGTTGCACCTTTGATAAAGTAGTAGAGCATAAGCTTTTGCCTCAGGCTTTGCCAAGATACAATCAGCATTAGAATTGTGTTGGGGTAGCTGCATAACCCAGTATTAGCCAACAGCCACATGTGGCTATAGAGGGCTTGAAATGTGGCCAGTCCTAATTAAAATGTCGTGTAATGTAACATACACATCAGATTTTGAAGGAGCAGTACAAAAAAAATTTTAAATACCTCATTAATAATTTTTTTATATTTATTACCTGGAGAATTGATAATATTTTAGATATATTGAGTTAAATAAAATGTAGTATTAAAATCAATTTTACCTGGTTCATTTAACATTTTAAAATGTGGCTATAATATTTCTATTGGACAGCACTTGTCTAGAATTTGTGGAATCCACTTCTTACCCCATTAAAAAGTTTAGAGCCACGTCTTGAGTGTCACATCTTCTTTTGTTCTTTGGGCACTTCTCTTTGTTTTCTGTAATTTTTTAAAGGTTGTTAATCAGTGATGTTAGCAATAAGTGTTATTTCTGAACCAAGGGAGTGTTTTTATAGGGGTCAAAAGAAGCAATTGCTTGTGCAGTTTGTTTATGTGAATACTAACATGACCATCTGTGTTTGTTAATGCTTAATTTTGCGGGATGTTAAGTTTGTAATTTGAACGATAAATGAACAAGAGCCTCTATTTGATGCCTTACTAGGCATATTAGGATAAGTGCAATAGGTGTGAAAAAGGCTAACCATTTTATAGGTGTTAATCTTCTGGTATATTTTATTATATGTATTTTCCATGTTATAATTGAATATAAGAGTGTAATGCCTAAGGATTAACTATTGTGCTTTTTTTTTTTTTTGGTTGTTGTTCACTGCTATAATCAATTACATGTTGTGATTTGGAGGGCTAAATTAAATTTGTTACAGGATTTGGCCCTGCTCCTTTCTCAGGAATTTCCTTGTGGCTTTCTTGCCTGGGGTATTTCATCATCAAATTGTCTTATTAAGCTCTCATACTCATAATCTTACTTTTCATAATTTTACATTGGCTATGCACTATATACAGTACAAGTCAAAGAGCTGTGGATTTTACTCTGTTCTATAAAAAGCCAGGGTTCTGGCTTAGAGTCACATTCCTTCTCTTGGAATTTGGTTCTGGCTGGATTGAAATATTGTTAAAAAATAGTTTGGTGAGAAATTGCTTGAGGGATAAGAGTTGAGTGAATTCATACTTAAAAGAAATGTGACTTAAGAAGGAGGGAGGCGGAACAAAGGACAAGGAGTCAGCTTCAAGCTGAGCAGGGATTGGAGGAAACAGATTTTAAAGATTTGAAAGAAGCAGTGTTGTTTTTTTTTAAGATTTTATTGGGGAATTGGGGGAGGGCAACAGTGTTGGGGAATCAGGGAAGGGGGACAGACAAGTTGCTGTCCTTTTGTTCTTCAGTCTAGTTGTGGAGGACGTCGCTTCACTGGCCCATGTTGGTATTATCATTGTGTTCTTCCTGGCTGAGGCAGTTGCTCGCTGGCCATTAGACTGCCGCTCACAGCGGCTCATGAAAGCTCACACCTGTTGCCAGCCAGCCCCACTGCAGCCTACACCGTTGCCGGCGACTCACGGCAGCCCAACTCCAGGTCGAGCTGTTGTTCACCATCTTAGCTGTAGAGGGCGCAGCCTCACTGGCCCTAATGTGGGATCCGAACCGGGGCCCTGCTGCTCAGAGCTGGCATCCAAAGCCAACTCCTAATCAACGCACCACTCAGCCGGCCCGAAGCAGTGGTTTTAAAACAACAAATCAAAATGATTTGCTATAATAACATCCTATTTAAATACAAGCTTTTCGGTTTTAGTTGTAAGTCAATAGGATAGCAGAATATATTACATTTTTTTCTTGGAAATCAATTTATTGCTAAGGAAAGTCCATAAAACATACTATTCAAGATTTTAAAATACTAAAGGAGGACTATTTATTCCAAGATGATTGTAAAAATGACCTACAATATTCTCTCAATAGACACAATATTTGAGTGAATCCAAATAGCTAAATTCAAAGGTAAATTTTACATGCCATGGATTTACTAATTTTCTTTCATTTGTAGCCTCTAAATTCTGTTTTCTTTGAAATTTTGATTTTCTTCTCAAGTGAAAGAAATTAAATATAGAGAAACAATTCTATCAAGAGCTTGATTTTGATGAGAGGAATTAATGAAAAGTTAATCAAATATGTGCTTGTGCCTGAATTTCTACATTAGTATTAACTTCATTCAAAAGCACACAGAAGCAGAATGCTGGGATAGTCACAATAAATCAGGTATTTCTTTTCTTTTTTTTTTAAATTAAAGTTTATTGGGGTGAAAATTGTTAGTAAAGTTACACAGGTTTCAGGTGTATGATTCTATAATACATCATCTATATGTCACATTGTGTGTTTATCACCTGGAGTCTTCTTCCATCACCATATATTTGATCATAAATCAGGTATTTCAACCTGAAGTCCCTAGACTCTTTAGCAGCCTTGAGGGGAGGGGTTTCGAGGTACAGTCAGGGTAGTAATAGAAAGGTAAACCTCTTGTCCCATTCATATCCTGTAGGAATCTTTACCTATGCCAGAGACGTTCACTTGCAAAGCTGATGTAGGCCCATTCAACGATTAATGGCGATGGTGACAGCATTCTAAGTTTTGTGTCAATCGCCCACTGGATCAAGGCCCATTACCACAGTCATATCCAGCCTGGTTTTGTTATGCTAAATAAACATCTTTTAAAAATTACTGTTAACAGCTTTCACTGCTCATAAAACTAAGATTATGTTACTCTGTTAACATTTTATGGCCCAGGGAGGTAGGTTATCACAGGCAGGAAATGGGAAAGAAAATGAACTGTAGCTTAGATTTTTTTTTCTCTTTGGTCAACTCAAAGTATAATTTTAACAGCAAACATTATCAGGGAAGTCAATTTTGAAATTATAAAAATATTACAGGGATGATATTCATGCTAAGCTTGGAATACAGGATTCAGCTGACCTGGGACTGAAAATGAGAAGGTTGTGGCTGTGGTGTGTGGCCAGCAAGGGCTATATTTTATTCATTGTTATCCTCCCAGCTGGGGTACAGCCCTGACACGTGGTAAGCCTTCTGTAAATGTCTGCAGAATGAGCCAAGGGTGGAAGGCTAGAAGTTGTCTTTGTGGCATCGCCAGCTCAACAGGGAAAGTACTACATGTGTAATCTGGATGTGAGTTAGTAAAAGGAGCAGGTGAAAGCTGACGAGGTAATGGGAGACGACAGGAACACAGGGAGAAAGAAGTTGCTGGGACCTTCTGGTGTATTCTGCACCTTCAAGATTGCATGTGTATTCATCTGAGAGGTCCATTAGAGGTGATTCATAGAAGAGATTGATCAAGATACAGGTTCATACTATTCACAATAGCTAAGACTTGGAAACAACCAAAATGCCATCGGTAGATGACTGGATTAAGAAACTATGGTACGTTTACACAATGGAGTATTGCTCAGCTATAAAGAAGAAGGAAATAGTACCATTTGCAACAATATGGATGGAACTAGAGAACATTATGCTAAATGAAATAAGTCAGTCAGAGAAAGACAAACTTCATATGATCTCACTTATATGTGGATTCTAAAGAACTGAATAAATGAGAAATGTAAACAGAAGTAGTCCCAGAGACACAGAGGAAAAACTGAGGGTTGCTAGTTGGGAGGGGGTGGGGATGGAGGAGAAGGGGAAGGGACGAGACAATGCAAATTGGTAACTACAATATGGCCTCAGGGATAGAAAAGACAGTCTGGGGAATATAATCAATAATGTTGTAAATATTTT
>NW_017731595.1:1823531-1827616 GCF_001890085.2 Hipposideros armiger
GGAGAGGGAGAGGAAGAGGAAGAGGGAGAGGGAGAGGAAGAGAAGAAGAAGGAAGAGGGGGAGGAGAAGGAGGAGGAGGAGAAAAGAAGATGAAAAAGACAATGATGACGGAAGGAGAAGAAGAAGACGAAAGGAGAAGAATAAAAAGAAAGCAACTGTGATAGAATGCTGACATTTGGGGAATCTGGGGAAAGTATATGGGAATTGTATATGTTTTTTGTACGTCTGAAATTATTTCAGAATAAAGTGACTTTGTGGTGTGCATGACTGCTGCCTTTGTGCAGCCATTTATTTAGGCTGTGTCCCATTTTTCTCTAGTACAAACAATCTTGCAGGAAATGCCATCGTACATGTAATTTTCTGTACATGTGTCAGTATTTCTGGCGAATAGAATTGAAAAAAGTAGAACTGTTGAATCAAATGTCGTATACATTTTCCTTTTGGCAAATTTTACCAAGTTGCCAAAGACTTTAGTAAACACCTACAACCTGTTTTATATTACTGCAAAAATATGAGGAAGCTTTTATAAAAAACAGTTGTAACCTGTACAAATGCAGTCTTTCAGACTGATCAAATTTGAGTCAAGAGTTAAGTTATTTGTATGTATGTTAACTGCTTTCCCGACCACCGCCCCCCTCCCCCTCCACCCCCGACCTTTATCTAATATTTTTAAGGCCCTGCTATCCACATCCTTCCTTTGCTTTGGAGTTTGAGACCCAGCTTCTTTTGTCCTGTCTTTCTGAATCCCATTTAGTCAGAAATGCTAGCTAATTTTAGCCAGGAGGGTAAGAAAGTGAAAAATACTGCTTTCAAAAATTAATTATACCTGATTTTTGTATCAAGAATGACATTCCTTCCTTCCATGAATACATATCACCAAGAATTGACAGTTACAAGTTCTTTGAAAGATCAAGTGATCCGATAGCAAGGTTGAATTTGGAAATGTTATAACATTGCTGTACAGTTTAAAGAACACATTTACACATTTGCTCTTTGAATATCATCACAACATTTAAAGTTGTAAAGAAACTTAAAAACCATTTGGTCTACTCTGTCCTTTTGTAGAGATGGAAACTGCAGTTTGCAGAGTTGGATATATTGACTGACATCAAGAGCTGTTAACTGGCAAAACAATGGCTAAGCACTGGATTTCTGTCTTTTTAAAGGGCTCTTTCCTGTTTTGTATCAGTACTGTCTTACATAAGGGTCTCCAGGCTATGCTATGGGACAAATGATGCAATTAGCTCAGCTACAAGTTTGGAGGTGGGGGTTCAGAGTAGAATGCTTAGAATCACAAAATTATTTCAAGTACATAATGAAGAAAAAATTTGCATAATGTGATCAGTATAAATGATTTACAAAAAGCTCCTAACTGGGAAATATAACTGGTAAATGAGGTATTTCTTTTTGATTGCTGGGAATTGCAGTGAAAAGTACAATAATTGCCATGTGTATTACAAATATATTGATATGTAAGCCTCAAAAAGTTGTGCCCAAGTGAAAATTCTAGCATGCTTCATACACAAAATGTCAAATAGTACTATATTTGGAAATAACTAGAGTTTCTTAGATAATTTGTGAAGCTGAAACTTCGATGATTCAGTTCCTAATTCTCTTTATAGTGCCATAATTCAAACTAAGATGACATCATTTAGCTTTTATAATTGAAATAAACAAGTCTTTGGGTGTTTATGGCGTAATGAGGAAAGATAACATATAATATAAGTATCAACACTAACCCCTCTCCCTCTCACTAAATGTTTCCCTTTTGCTTTGGAAATGTATTTTTGTACTGTTGGATGTGGGTGTTTGCAACATTTTACAAGTTCAGAAAGTTTCATATAGAATCCCCAAGTTTGAATGCCACTAGATCATATTTGTACCTTTTCCGTAACTCTGGTGGGATCACTTGCAAGCATATTAGGGTTTGAAAAACTTACATGGGTATGGGAGAAAATTTTGTAGCAGGGTGGGGCTACTTTGGCCATGGGTATGATCGTCAAGAGGAAGAGGATAACCAGTTAGAAAAAAAGATAGTTTCTATCCCAAAGAACCCAGGGATTTGGCCCTGATTTGCATTGGTGTAATCATCTAAGGGGATCCATCTGGTTAGTGGGTGGCAGCAACTGGCATTTCAGTCAATGGTGCTGTCATAATTTGGGTGGCTCCAAGTCCTCAGCTAGTGGCTGAGTCAATAATAATCTATGACTGGACAGATGGTCAGGTCCATAAGTGGCTCTCAACCCTGACACACTCAATTTCCTTTATTTAAAACAAATATTTTGTTATACCCACTTACTTAACATTCCTTGATAAAATAATATAATTTAAACAAACCAGTGTGCCCTAACTATAAAATAGAAAATAACTAAAAAAGGTAAATAATATTTATTTTAATATATAATGTTTGTGCACACGGCACTGAAACAGAGCTTCCTAAAGTTAACTGTGCATACAAACCTCCTGGAATGTTATTAAAAAGCAAATTGTGACTCAGTAGGTGTTGGCTGGGCCCTGAGAGTCTGTATATCTGACAGGAACATGGGGTACACTTTGAACAGCTTGGCCCTAGAAGACAAAAATGAAGAAATCAGAGGGTTGCACTGGAAAAGACAAAGCAACAACTGTAGCCTGACACAGGGGTGTTGAATTAGCAATTGGATTGACAGGTGTTGCCCTATTAATATGAGTTTTTTCAGGAAATTCATGAATACTTCTTGGTAAAATTTTGATCAAAACCAAGCCCAATGTTCCCTTGATTTGCACAGTAGTTAGTTGCATTCCTGCAAAACTACTTTGTGTTCATGTGTGAAATGAAGTTCAGTTCTGGGCTCAGATAATTATGAGCGAGTGTTTCACCTACAGTGGGAAACTTCAAACTTTCATGGAAGGCAAGGCCACTCTTTGCAGAACTGTCTCAAGGATTGCAGAAATTTACTATCCTTGACTCCTGCCCACTGAATATCAATAGCACACCCAATCATTATGACAACCCCAAGTTGCCCCCCTCACCCAAGTTTTCAAGTTGCTCTGGGTTGTAGAGGGGGATTCAAGTAGAATCAAGACAGAGTGGTCAGGCTGATAATTAGTATCCGTGGCAGGAAAGCATTGTAAGGGTTGGGCCAACATATCAAAGGTTAGAGACTACAGCTGCTTGGAGACAGGTAAGCTTAGGCTCATTCTGATGTGCTGGCCCTTTATGACAGAAATATTACTTCATACTCTATTGGGGAAAAGGATGGGCTGAAAGAGAGCATGCCTCTCAAATGCTAATGTGTCTACAAATCACCTGGGGAACTTGTTAAAATGCAGGTAGCGATGCAGCAGGTCTGAGGTGAGATCTGCGTTTCCAACAAGCTCTTAGGTGATGCTGCTGTGGTATAGTTTGCTCCACAAACTCTGTGTAGAAGAGAAGAAGTCCCTAATTCGGTAGGACTGGGGCTGAAAACACCAGTGCCTGATGCTGACAGGAGCTGAGGGCAGCCAGGGGATGGACACCAGTCATCCCATCTTCCCTTCCCCTCTGTAAGAATTCTTTCTTTCTCACTTTACCTCTCAGATTGATGAAAACCAGCTTAGTAAAGCAGAGTGAGCTTGACTGCAGAGGCTCGCTGGTTCTTATCTTCTCTAGAATGGGGAAGCAATGGGTAACATCTTGTTTAAAGGTCATTTTAAGTCTTAATGGTACAGAATACATGGTACAGAAATTCTATGTATGTTATCAAAGGATTTACTTAGGCATAATTTGACATCTTGTTAACAGACACTTGAAAGCTAGATTTACCGAAGAGAATATCTAATTCAAGGAATTATTTAGTGACGATGGAGAATTTTCTCTAAAAAGCTTATGAAGAGGAAAAATGTTGTTTGGTTCTATACTCAAAAAGACAGATATACTGGATGGACTTAGAGACTATTATGTTAAGTGAAATAAGTCAGTCGGAGAAAGACAAATACCATATGATTTCACTTATATGTGGAATATAAAAAACTGAATGAATGAGGAAAGTAAACAGAAGTGGTCTCAGAGATACAGAGGAACAACTAATGGCTGTTAGTTAGGAGGGGGTGGGGATGAGGGAGAA
>NW_017731595.1:1829211-1832234 GCF_001890085.2 Hipposideros armiger
ATTATGGCACTTTTAGAAAGGAGAACTGATAAAAGCACTAATAACCAGCTTCTTCAGAGAAGATTATCAAACTAGATTTAAACTATCCACATAATCACATATTAAAGAAAAATGTAATTAATTGAGTAGTAATATTTTGGGGCACTTTTTAATTTCTAGCAAATATATGGTTATTAATGCCTCATGGTGGTGGGAACACCACTTATAAATCAAGATGTTAAGTTTATTTTTTAAATCCACAGATAATACAGGTATTATAGAAAATTTGTGATACTTCAGAAAGGACCTCAACTAGGGTTCCTCTTTGCTATAACAAGAGAAAAAAGGATATTGCTAAGTAAGGACTAATGTAAGAGTGCAGGAAGATATATTTATTACCTTTGGAGAAAGAATAACTTAAAAAACTTCAATAACTGTGCTTACACAGACAAAGTGAAATGACTCTGTGAGCTGGGGCTTGTAGCTCCTTAGATTGATTCCCTGATTTGCTAATTCAAATATTTCTTATCTATTGATTAAATGAGGGTCTTCTTCCAAGTATGATTGGTATGTTCCGCTTTGGTTAGTATATGAACATGACCATGACAATGCCTCGTTTCCTTGAAAATAGTGTGCTGTTATTACATTACTTCTCCCCATTCCAGATAGACTCGCCCCTTGAATTGGTTCCAAACTGATGGTTTTGTATTTTGCTTTACCCTTGAAGCTAGAGGCCATATTTTCAGGACAAATGCAAAAACTCAAGTGTTTCTGAGACGTGTGCTTGGATGTGACCTTTATGAAACAAAAGTGTAGTCCAAGATTTAAAGGGCATGAAGATTTTGACTGAGTGTTTCCTCCCTTTGGAAATAAGGGGCGTGTGGAGGTGGGACTGTTGTTCTGGCGTTCCTTGTACTTGCCTGGAGTTCTTGGAAGATTAAAGAATTTTACATTTGATGGAGTTTGCAAACTCTTGAGCCTGAAATAGCATCATCATAATTTTATCTTCAACGCCTATTAGCTCTGTGACCAGGGACAAGTCCCTGAGAATCAGTTTCCTTGTCTGTGTATCANGGGTGGGAGGGCAGTAGATAGGGGAGGGGGGGTTGTTTCTGTGTGAAGGGTGAAAAGGATAACTATTGCATTGTTCTGTACACCTGAAACTAACAATAAAAAATTTTTTTTTAAAAACTTGAAAAAAAATTAAAAAGATACAGGCTCGTCAGAACCAAGCAGATTAAGAAAAATTTTGAGTCATAACGCTGTTCATGGTAAGCACAAAACACCTTTCTGAAGGCTGCAAAATGGACCTAAGAAAAATTAAATAAGTATAAAGCTATTGAAAACACTGAAAAAAGATGCTAAGTTCATTTATGAAGAAAATATTTAATATGAATTCTTAAAAAGGGAATGAAAATTAAGGAAATAATTGCAATTAGCAGTATTTACTATAGAGTTTTTTTCTTTTTAAACATAAAATGACATTTGGGCTCTTAAGTCTATATGCTAATTGTAACATAGCGTAAGATGCTAATGACAAAGGTGTAGTGAGAGGGCCAAGGAGAGGGAGCTCAGTGAACATCTTTTGTGACAGGACTTTGCAGGTATCAATCCCCTCCAACCCTCCCAATATAGTACTAACACTGCAGAACGCCTTGTAGAGAAAGTACAAGAAAGCTTTTTGTTTTTTCCTTATAATAATTTTATGAATAATACACAACTACATATCTATGACAAATTTCAAACACCAAAATGGTAGAATAAGACAGGAAAAAATTTAACTTCAAACCTTGCCACTTTTCATATTCTCACTTCCCTTCACATATGTAATTACTATTAACAATTTGACATGCGACATTCTAAGTTTTCATTTGCATATATGTATATATTTAAGTTTTTAAACATGAAGGTAATTATTTAGGAGCAAAAGTCATTAGAACATAAATATAAAATGATTTTTAAAAAATTTTTAAAAAGACACCCACCCCCCAACTGTGATATTTTAAGCTGCCCTTTTTTTGTGGGGTGGTGAGTGGGTTCTTTAATGAAATCTCAGCCTCTTTCTATAAATTTCTGTTACTTTCAGTTATTAGAATGGTTTAATTTCAATATTTATTTATGATTATGTTTGTCTTATAATTTTAGTCTTAAGTGCAATTCATAGTGGGCTCCTCCCCAACACCAGTAAAGGCCAGACCTGTGTGTGGCTCCAACTGCTGGGTCTGTGTGAGAGTGTGGGTAGGCACCTTGCTTGCAGCCTTTTCTTGGTTGTCTATATCTGCTATTCTTGCCTTGTGAGCTCAGTGAGGATGGTCAAAGTATCAATATGCCTCTTGCAATAGAGGCTTGTCTCCAGTCAGCATTGGTGGACATCAGTAGCCCTTTGCCATATTTAGATGCCTCTCCAGCCAAGGAGGGCATTCATTCTTATTCTTTGATAGGGTACGCCTTTGCCCCCTGCCATACCTGACTATAGTGGTTCTAAGAAGAATTCCTCCAGGCTCCATGTCTTGCCAAAACCATCTCTAAGGCTGGCAGACATATATGGGATCCATCTTCCATGTCTGTCAGAAATCAAGAACTTGAGAGAATGCGAGCAATTCTGACTTTCTTTCCATCTGGTACTTCCCATCCCCCACTTTCCATCTCTCTCCAATTTTCTTCTCCTTTGTAAGAAGCACAGAGCAGATCATCTGCTCTGCTGGCCAAGCAGCCATCCAGATAGGGAATAAAGCGACCATCTGTTTTTCTTGCAGTCACCCCAGCCTTTACAAGTACTTCTCCTGGAGACTCATTAGAGATGTCTATCTTGTCTTGGGGAGGGGAAGCCTTCTTCCTCTTCTCCTCCTCCTTCTGCTTCTTCCTTCAGCTTTCTTCTTCTTCTTCTTCTTCTTCTTCTTCTTCTTCTTCTTCTTCTTCTTCTTCTTCTTCTTCTTCTTCTTCTCTTCTTCTTCCTCACTTCTTCTTCTTCCTCTTCTCCTCCTCCTCCTCCTCCTTTCTCTCTCCCCTCCTCCCTCCCTCTCTCTCTCTCTCTCTCTCTCTCT
>NW_017731595.1:1832269-1833404 GCF_001890085.2 Hipposideros armiger
TCTCTCTCTCTCCCCTGCATGGGGAGCGGGGAATAGACTCTTCCCATGAATTGATATTCTAAGGCTGGTGACCTTCTTCCCTCTCAGTTCTCTTTTTATGGCAACTAGAGGCAGGTCACATGGTAGTGGGTGGTGGTAGAAGTGGCTCTATTTGTTTCTCTCTGTAAGGTCTGTGGGAAAGAAGGTAACCCTAATGTTGGTTGCTTTGTGCATATAAAAGACGGAGTGCTTATTGCCTTCCATCTTCAGCCCTGACCTTTAGCTGAAATTCTGCACCATAAGAAAAAATCCAAGTTGATATCTTGTTTCATATCCTTAGACACTAGAAGTTGCTCCCTGTGCTGGTGATCCTCTACTTGTCCCTCTGCTCAAGAGCTACTCTCCACCTTTCTCTGTCCTGAATAGTGCACTGGAAAGCTGATTTCTATGGATGATGTCACCTTGGCTTCCTCGTCCTCTTGCTCTGGTTAGTTTCAGCTAATGAGAGACACTATTAGGACATTGGAGAGTAGTAAAGAAGGAAGGTGGAGCATTTATAACTCTGACCCTCCCTCCCAACCCATGTTCTTCTGTGGCCAAATTGCCTGACTGGCGGCCCCTCTTCCTTAGCTCTAGCCATGGCTGTTCCCTCCTCTTGCCCCTTCAGTTTAAGGCTGGTAAAACTTCCCACTCTTGCTAATCTCAGGGTGTATTACCATCCCATGTTGGGTCCCTTAACCCTATGCTATTCCTTTAACCCTGTCTGCACCTCTGAAAAGAGTCTGCTGATTAAGATAATTTTAGTTAAATTCTTTGAGCAGGCCATGTTGTAACCATGACAAATATGCTCCCTTTTTCCATTAGTAAAATATCCCGAGGTCTTCCCTGTCATGAAAATGGCTGCATAATCTAATCATGAGGAAACATCAGACAACCAAATTGAGTGTCATTCTACAAAATAACTGGCTTATACCCTTCAAAAAATATCAAGGTCATGAAAGACAAAGGAAGACCAAGGAACTAAAACTCCAGAGACATGGCAAGTAAATGAAATGCCTGATCCTGGACCAGAAAGAAAAAGGGGTTTTAATTTTTGGTGTAAATGATGTGTGTGTGTGTGTGTGTGTGTGTGTGTGTGTGTGTGTGTGTGTGTGTG
>NW_017731595.1:1835286-1836285 GCF_001890085.2 Hipposideros armiger
CCCATGGAGCCAATCTGCCCAACTGGTCCTGTCCTACCCACAGTGTCTGGATTCTCTTGGGAAGGGGGACTGGGTACCATTTTCCAATTTCCTGATCCCGCTTCGTCACTGTGCCACAGAGCTGACTTTGGTTTCCTCAGCCTTGAGGTCAGTCCTCTTATCTCAGCTGGTAGATTGAGGACCTAGTCCTTCACCCTGGTTGCTGTCAGCCCTGCTTCCTAGGACTGGGCTAGGCCTTACTCCTGTTAACCGTGTTGTCTCACACGGTCCAAAAGTCCCAGTCTTTTTTTCTGTTTTGTCTATCATGGAACTCACTGGTCATTGACACCTCCCTGGAGGCCCATGAAACTAGTTTAAGTGAGGTCAGGTAGCTAGTAAGTGGAAACACAAGGAGTTCAAACTCTGGTGCCCTTACTTCAGGGTCTGTGCTCAGAACCACCACACTGTGTATCTGTCTTTCAGTGTTGTGTAGGTACCCCTCCATGTGCTTAGTGTCTAGTATTGCTCTTGAAAAAATCCAGTTCATCCCACATTACCACTGCTGTGTATGCAATCTGGTTTTTCCTCTCCCTCCTCTTCTCCCTACCCTTTCCTTCCTTCTTCTCTCTGAAAGCTTTTAGCATTTATTACTAGTGTTCTAAATTTCACGTGTCTGTTTTTCCCGTTTTATTGAGATATAGTTGACATACAGCACTATATAAGGTGTACAGCATGATGACTTGACTTACATATATGATTACCACAATAAATATAATTAACATCCATCACCTCAAATAGAAAAAAAATATATATATACATATATATTTTTTTGGTGATGCGAACTTTGAGGATCTACTCTCAGCAACTTTCAAATAGAACATACCACAGTGTGAACTATAGTCATGTTATACATCACACCCCCAGTACTTATTTATCTTATAACTGGTAGTTTATACCTTTTGACCACCTTTATTCAATTTCCCGTCCCCCCTACATTATGTCTTAATATAGGTCTTTTTC
>NW_017731595.1:1837235-1850155 GCF_001890085.2 Hipposideros armiger
ATCTTTGGGTATAGTGTGACTGAGCAAGGAACCCATCTGCACTGGAACTCTAGGGTACTCCCACATGTGAAAATATGGAGATCCTTTATCTTGTTCAAAGGAGAAGTTTCTGATTTCCTGCCCGAGAAAGCAGATCCCTGCGTGAAACATTCTGTGTGAAGTTATGGTACCTGACTCCTCCATGCATTGGCTGTTCTGGCTATTATGGGTGCATAACACATTTTCTCAAAACTTAGCTTAAAACAACAATAATCATTTATTACCTCAGACCGTTTCTGTGATAGTGGTAGTGGCTCTGATTGGTGATTTGAACTTGGAATTGCTTGACTGGAGCTGGAGGATCCACTTCCATGGTGATTCCCTCGTACGCCTAGAATATTGGTGGTGATGGTATCGTCCTTTCCATATGGGTCTCTCCATGAGGTTGCTGGAGTATTCCCACAGCATGACAGCTGGCTTCTCCATGAAAACAAAGTGGAAGCTGCAAAGACCTTATGACCTAACCTCAGAAATCACTCCTTGTCATTTCTGCTGTATTCTATTGGCCACAAAGGGCCATCCTTCATGTGATATGGAAGGTGACTACCCAAAATGAATCACAGGAGGTAAGGATCACTGGAGGTCATCTTGGAAGAGGGCTACTGCACTGACTTGCAATTCATCTTCCTGTTTTCAGCTTTACATCTGATTCTCATTGTCTGGTGTAACTTAGTTTCTAATTCTAAGTCCCTCTGGCATTTTGTGAAGAAGTCAGGCGACTTTGTGCCTTATGTCTGTATCTGCCTCTATGTACATATTATCCTATGCATATATATATATATATATATATATATATATATATATATAAAATTCTTTCACCATTATTAGTGAGTTCTTAGGAAAAAGAAGAGAGAAATGTATTTGATCAATTTTGTCATGTTTAACTTGAAGCCAGAAAGTGTGTTTTTTAATGCAGCTCCTAGAATGGGACATAATTTTATTTTATGGACTAATTTTCTGATTATCTCTATGAATAAATTGCCTTTCCCTAATAGGTAAGAACAGCTAGTTAGCCTAACTGATATTAAGGGATTTAAAAAACTTTAGATTATCTATAAGATGCAAGTAATACTATCTGCAATGTGCTGCTTGACATTTAGATTTTGTTAGTCTCGTTTTGGTATTAATGTAAAATTAGGACTGAAATGTATAATGGGCTTCATGCTGTGAAGTTTACACTTTATTTTAGAAGCTGGAGAAAAAGATGAGTTTGATGACTGGTGATCCTGTCACTTTTGTGGCTGAAGCAACTCTATAATGTACCTTTTTCTATCATTAAAAACATCTCCTTCCCTCGCCAAATATAATTCTCTCATAAATATTTATAGCTCTCCATTCCCCAGGCTTTTTATTATAGAAGTCTTCATGTACCCTGATGCAGAGCTCTACCTAGTTTTTTTGGTTAATAAAGGACACACATTTTTCTTTTGAAACTGGTAAGAAACCAAACTGAAAAGAGCCCAAAATATCTGATGATAATTTTACATTCAAATTTCTCTTTTTTTTCCTTAAAAAAAAAATCCAACTACTACACAACTCATGTTCATTGTCTGAAAAACTGGAAAACACAAAACTAGAAATAAAAATAATAAACAAAAATCACCCATAATTTTACCACTTTCTGCTTGGTATATATCCCTTTTGATATGATTTATGTACATACATGTTCATTATTCTCAGTATTAATTTTGTCCCTTAATGGTATATGACCATTTTTCCTTATCAAGAAATATAGGTCAGTTATTTGTCCATTATGCCTCAGTAGGACCAAAATAATAAAAGAATTAAAGAAATATAAGCCTAAGTAATCAATTTAATGTCAGCATACTATTCCATTTTATGAATACAATAATATATTTAACCTATTCCCTATTGATGGATATTTAGGTTGCTATATAATCTCCATTATAATAAAAATGCTGTAAAGAATATTCGTGTGTGTGTGTGTGTGTGTGTGTGTGTGTGTGTGTGTGTGTGTAGATATATGTATATATATCTACATGCATACACACACTTTGACTATTTCTGAAGGGCAGATCTTTTGGAAGTAGAATTTCAGAGTTAGAGGATATGCACATTTCATATTGTCAGCTTGACCTCCAGAAGGCTGGAAATGTTTACATAACCATAAACAAGCATTTGAATCCCAGTTCTCCATACCCTGTCTGGCACCAATATCAATCATTCTTTTGATATTTGCCAGTGACAAGTATTCTATTTCCACCTCCAGATTCACTCTCCACCCTTCTCCACCCTGCTATTTGGAGCATCAGTGGGCTCCGTGCCCTCTGGTTTTCTCATGGAGCAGCCAATGGAGCCACTGGCAGGAGATAGGCAGGCAGGGGCAGAGTGAGGTCAACACAGTATTTCTTCTGCTTGCTCTCTGCTAGATCGCTGGTGCATGGGCTGCATCCTTCTACTAAAAGCCACAGCTCCTGTCTGGTGGTCTCTACTTCTGTGTGTTCCAGAAACTGCCCCTCCCTTGCTTTCTGACCAGTGGTGGGAAGGCTCCTTGCTGGGCTGTTGCTAGCCCTGGGTGCTTCATCATCCTTGGTTGGTTTCTCTTAGCACTGTCCACTTTTTTAAAAGCCCCCTTGCATTAAATTCTCCCCAATCACTCCGCTTGAGCATGCCCTGTTTTCTGCCAGGACCCAGAATAGATGTGACAAATAATATCTTATTTTTATAACATTTTGCTTCATATATGAAAACCCTCCCCCCCATTTGTCATTTAACCTTGTTTTCAGTATTTTTGTGGTTCAGCTTTATGGAGTCAGATTTATTGACCTATTCCTTGTTATATCATATTTAGAATGTTTTTCTCCACCCTGATTGAAATAAGTTAGGGATAAAATTTTCAATTCTTCTTCAACAGATTTTTCTCTAGTTTTTCCAAGAACACTTACTGAATATTTATCATTTCCCCACTGATTTGAAAGTTTCCCTTTATCATTTACTTATTGACTCTGTTTCATTGATTTATATGTCTATTCTGGCTCCCTTGCCAAGAATTTTTCATTTTTGTAACTTTAAAACATTTTAAAATATGGCAAAATGTTTCACCTCATTACTCTTTGTTTTCGAAAACTTTCTGTACTTCAATTTTTATGCTTATTCTTCTAAATGAACTAGAATTTTTTTTCAAGGCCTCTCTGCTCCAAAAGTGTCTTAGGATTTTATTTGGTATTGTACTTTATCTACATATTATTTCATAGAGAATTGATACCTTTTCAATACCTGAGTCTTCCAATTCAGAAATATGGTTAGTCTGTATTTATTTCAGTCTTATTTTAATGTCTCAGTATAGTTTTTTCACACATTTTGTACAACTCTTATATTAAAAATAAATTGTCATTGCTATTGTGGAAATTTTATTCTTGTTATGAAAAGATATGATGAAGGGGAGAGAATTTTTCCATATGAGTTTTGAAAAATCATGAGCAAATTTAAACTCAAATTTATCATAAACTACTTTGCAGGCATTTCAATTTTTCCCCAATATTTGCACTCAGAGTAACTAAACTACCAATTTCACATTAACTTATAGTTATGTGTTACATAATGTAATTGTTAATTCATAAATGTATACTGGGCTTCCACTTTTAAAACCATAGAAGACCTTAATATTTATACTTTAAATCTTACCAAATATTAGTGGCATCTCACAATAACCTTATGAGGAAAGGAATCCACATATACAAATTAATTATCTATAAAAATAAAAGCTCCACATACATACAATTTCAACAGAACAACACCCAATGCTAAAAACAAAATTGCATGTAGGTTGAATAGCCTTAGATTTTCAAAATCTCTTGCTAAATGTGAACAATTTTTACTTCAATAAGATGAATATTAAACATTAAATCTAGAGAATTTAAGCACACAATATATATCCAAAAATTACTTCTAATTCACTTTCAAAATAAATTTAGCATTATAGAAAATTATTAATGCTACAAAATCTCTATAGATAACCCCAAACTAAATATCTATGCAGTTAGTTGTTTTCTACAGTGTACCTAAATTTTGTATGCATTGTTTTGAATTTCTGAATTTAGTTAATGGGCTTTAAAAAAATAGACTTTATGTTTTAGAGTAGTTTCAGGTTCACAGCAAAACTGAGCAGAAAGTGCAGAGATTTCCCATACTTCCCTACTCCCACATGTGCTTAGCTTCTCCCATTATCAACATTCCCTACGAGAGGGGCATATTTGTTACCAATTTGTAACCAATGAACTTACATTGACACCTCAATATCATCCAAAGTCCATAGTTCACAGGAAGGTTCACCCTTGGTGTTGTATAGTCTATGGGTTTGGACTATTGTATGACATGTACCTACCATTATAGTATCAGGCAGAGTAGTTTCATTGCCCTAAAAATTCTCAGTGTTCTGCCTGTTCATCCCTCCTTCCCCCAACCCCTGACAACCACCAATCTTTATGCTGTTTCCATAGTTTTGACTTTTCCAGAATGTCATTATAGTTGGAATCATGCAGTAGGTGCCTTTTTAGACTGACTTCTTTCACTTAGGATCATGAATTTAGGTTTCCCATGTTTTTTAATGGCTTGGTAGCTCATTTCCTTTTAGCAATTAATAATATCTCATTATCTAATGTACCTCAGTTTATTTATTCACCTACTGAAGCACGTCTTGGTTGCTTCCAAGTTTTGACAATTATGAATAAAGCTGCTATAAACATTTGTGTACAGGATTTTGTGAGGACATACATTTCGAGCTCCTTTGAATAAATACCAATGAGTGCAACTGCTGGGTCGTATGGTCAGAGTATGTTTAGTTTTGTTAGAAATTGTCCAACACTCTTCCAAAGTGGCTGTATTCTCTTGTATTCCCACCAGTGATAAATGAGAGTTCCTGTTGCTCTGCGTCCTTGCCAGCATTTGGTATTGTTATTGTTCCAGATTCTGGTCATTCTAATAGGTGTGTAGTAGTAGCTCACTGTCTCAATTTGCATTTCCTTGATGACATATGATATGGAGCATTTTTTCTTATGCTTATTTGCCATGTGTATGTCTTCTTTAGTGAGGTGTCTATTTAATGGGCTTTTCTTTTTATTGCTAATGTTTCCAGTGAGGATATAGCTGCAGGATGGAACACAGGTATTGTGTATTTAACAAATTGGTAAACTGAGGTGTGGGATGATTATGTGGCTTATATTATTATGTTGGGTCATTGCCTTTAGTTCAGGTTCTCTAAACTTTTAACTTCCCGATTGCAAGAGTTCTCTAGTCAATGTCATCTCTAAATCATTTATCTTGGCCTTTTGTGCAGTGACCTCTTTGAGGACAAGTCAGAGCATATCTCTATTGCTCAAAGATTTCAAAGAGAATAAGAATCTTCAAAGCTTTTCAGGCCTATAGAGTGAGCTTACACTATCTAAGTTTGCATTGACTTAGAGGGTTTAGTCAACATATCTTTTCTTTTCTTATTTGCATATTCTGCTCACATTGTTTGTTCTCTCTGCCTTTTAACAACCCTGTCCGAATGTTTAGCAGGGGCTCAAACACTAACTCATGATTTTTCTCATCTGAAATAAACATTTTATTATTTTCATTGCATTTTTTTGTGCTCTCTTATATACTTAAGCATTTTTGGTGCACGTGCTTCAATAATCATCCTACTTAATAAACACCTTGATGGCCCTTGAGAAGAATGTGTATTCTGCTGCTTTTGGATAGGATGTTCTGTCTACACCTACTAATTTTATCTGATCTAGTGTGTCATTTAATGCTGATATTTCCTTATTGATATTCTGTCTGGATGATCTACCCTTTGATGTAAGTGGGGTGTTAAAGTCCCCCACTGTTATTGTAATGCTGTCAATTTCTCTATTTAGGACGACTAATATTTGCTTTATATATTTAGTTTCTATTGTATTGGGTACATTAATATTTACAGATGTTATATCTTCTTACTAGCTTGATCCCTTTATCATTATGTAATGGCCATTTTTGTCTTTTATTATGGCCTTTGTTTTAAAGTCTATTTTGTCTGATATAGCTACTCTAGCTTTCTTTTGGTTTCCATTTGCATAAAAGTATTTTTCCATCCCTTCACTTTTAGTCTCTGTGTGTCATTATCTCTGAAGTGAATCTCTTACAGGTAGCATATAGATGGGTCTTGTTTTTTTAATTCATTCAACCACTCTATGTCTTTTGATTGTAGAATTTAGTCTATTTATATTTGAAGTAATTATTGATAGGTATGTACTTGTTGTCATTTAAACAATTGTTTTCTGGCTGTTTTGTAGTTCCTTTATTCTATTCTTGCTTTCTTTCTTATGGTTGGATGGCTTTCTGTAATGATATGCTTAGATTACTTTCTCAATATCTTTGTATATCTACTATAGGTTTTTGAGTTGTGGTGACCATGAGGCTCACATAAAGCTTATATACATAACTATATAAGTTATGTATACTCATATAAGCCTATTTCAAGTTGATAGTATGTGACATTTGAATGCAACCTGAAGTTCTGCAGTTTTACTCTCCCCCCTTGTACGTTTTATGTTTCTGATGTCACATTTTATACCTTTTTATTTTGTGTATCTCTTAACTAATTATTGCAGTTATAGTTAATTTTCTTTTTTACTACTTTTGTCTTTCAACCTTCATACTAGCTTTATCTTTACTAGCTTTATACTAGCTATTCACTTCCTTTAGCATATATTTACCTTTACCAGTGAGATTTTTACTTTCATATGTTTTCTTGTTACTGGTAAGTGTTCTTTCTTTACAGCTTAAAAAGTCCCTTTAACATTTCTTCTAAGGCCACTTTAGTGGTGATGAACTCTATTGGCTTCTGCTTGTCTAGAAAACTTTTTGTCTGTGCTTAAATTCTGAATAACCTTGACTAGAATTTTTTTCTTTCAGTACTTTGAATATATCATGCCACTCCCTTCTGGCCTGCAAAGTTCCTGCTGAGTAATCTGCTAACAATAGTTTTATGGGGGTTTTCTTGTATATAATAAGTTGTTTTTTTTCTTGCTGCTTTTAAGAATCTCTCTTTATCTTTAACTTTTGAAATTTTAATTATAATGTATCATGGCATGAATCTCTTTTGGTTCAACTTGTTTGGAACTCTCTGAGCTTCCTGGATCTGGATATCTGTTTACTTTCCCAGGTCAAAAAATTTTTTGACCATTTTACACCCAGACTTGATTTAACTCTAGTATTTTTAAGGGATTTGCTTTTATTGAAACTTTCCAAAAGCATTCATCCAAGATTTCATATAAACAATTCTTTTTTTACCCTTGTACTTGTCAGTTTATAGAATACTTGATTAAATTACATAATTATAGTAAGTCCTATTGGTATTAATAATTTGGTGCAAACTTAATTGACTCTGTGTAAGTAGGGTGTGTTTGTGTGTACTGGTCTTGAGGATCAATGTACCATTGACATCCATCAGTATATTTTCTGAAAGGACTAAAAGAGCATCAGTTATTTTGTGATTGAGTGTGTGAATGAAAGATAGTTATAAGGGCTTCATCCATACTTTAACGTTCTATATTGATGTTTTCATTTTAGTCTTCTAACTTAGAGGAAGGTTTGACCACGAATGATCATTGGAACCTTATTGCATTAAAGAATGGCCATACAGTGTTTCCATCAAATAATAATGTTTCATAGAGGAAGCTAGGTATACTACTGCATTGTATAAGAAAATACATATAAAAGTGGTTAGCAGACTAT
Source organism: Hipposideros armiger (assembly GCF_001890085.2). Taxonomy (NCBI): domain Eukaryota; kingdom Metazoa; phylum Chordata; class Mammalia; order Chiroptera; family Hipposideridae; genus Hipposideros; species Hipposideros armiger. Next base: position 1,844,994 of record NW_017731595.1, read on the forward strand.
ACGGCACATGATAGCTATCAGGCCATTATTAGTTGAATCTTAGTCCACATTCTCCTTTGAAGACGAATGAGAAAGTTGAAGTAACTTCAGGAGCTGTCTTTGGGATAGTCTGTGATAGGGATGGAACATGTTCCTTTCCCTAGGAGTATTTTGGATCCTTTGGTTTTTAGGAACAAACACAACTTGTATCTTTTTCTGAGATAGAAGGATGGAGTTGGGAATTGTTCAAAAAGAATTTCCACTATGCTTGTCCTCATTCTTTTTCTAGCTGAATATTGGGGAGGTGGGGCAATTGTTTTGCATTTCAATGAAATGCCCAATGAGCCATTCATCCATCGTTGTAGCTTTAAAGGGCAAACAGTTGCCACCAGGAAAATATTCTTCAACCCAGAAAACATTTAATGCCATGTGTTAGATATCTGACTTAGTTCCTGCACAACCATGAAACGATATCAACTCATTTATGTTTCTTATGGCTTGGGCGCCCAGGAGAAGGGGCTCCCTGAGATCTTTTCAGAGGGCCCATGAAGTCAAAACTATTTTTGTAATTATACTAAGATGTTATTTGCCCTTTTCACTTTTATTTTCTCATGGATATGAAGTGAAATTTTTCTAGAGACTAAAGGATGTGTGATACTGCAATAGAGTGAATGCAGAAGCAAATAGGATAATCCAGTGTCATCTGTTAAATATTAAGGAGATTTGCAAAAATGTGAATCAGTGCTATTCTCTCACTAATTTATTTTGGTTTGGAAAATAGAGTTATTTATTTTTTTAGAATGAGTTTTTTTTTTTGGTTTTGTTCTTTTTTCTTGATTTTATTGGGGAAGTGGGGAAGAGGAACAGCCAAGTTGTTGTCCTTCAATCTTAGTTGTGGAGGGCACAGCTAGCTCAGCTCCAATTCTAGTCGCCATCTGACAGCCCATTAGCAGCTCATGCCTGCTCAGCTCAAGGTGCCATGTTCAATCTTAATTCCAGGTGGGTGTAGCCCACCGTCCCATGTGGGAGTCAAATCGGCAACCTTGTTGTTAAGAGCATGTAATCTCACCAGCTGAGCCATCCTGCCACCTGTTGACATCTCAGCAGCAGCTCAGCTTGGGTGCAGCCCACTGGCCCATGTGGGAATTGAACCAGCGACCCTGTTGCTCAGAGCTCACGCTCCTAACCAACTGAGCTACTTGGCTGGCCCTAGACCTATTTTTTAAATATGCTGTATATGGTAACATAATGAGTTTATTATTGTTATTTATAAATGAATTAATAACTATTTCAACATTTTCTGTTTTAATTTCAAATATGGTAAATATTGAAAAATATCACCCACATGAACAAAAAGCTTTTTGGTGTTCTCAATAATTTTTAAACTGTGAAGAGGTCCTGAAATAAAATAGTTAAGAACCAATGATGTAGAAGAAAAGAGACTGGACTGAATGGTAGAAAACAGTACAGCCAAGAGGTATAGAATTTCTAATAAATAACTAGCATTGAACAGATTATATTACTATGAATGTTTTATTCCAAACACTTTTAGAGGAGAATAAATAAACTCTAAAAGCACCTAAAAGTTTTTCCTCAAACCTTTCAAGTAAAACCAGACACATGCAGAATAATTAAAGGAAACGAAAAAAAACAAAACAACAGACAAATGTTTCTAACAATTCTAACATGATAGGAATTAATGTGAGGTAAGTAAATATCATGCCTGTGTAATAGCACAGTCTTTGAAAATAAATGGAAAAAGTTTGAATTTAAGCTTTGAAAACATTTCTTAAAAATTTCTATTTTTATTTTCTGTATTAAGTAAGGGGGAAATTTTTTGAAATTGCAAACTAGTTAATTAAAACTTTGTTAATTTCCTTTATTAATGTTTTTCTTTATTGTCTGTGCCAGCAATTATAATGTGTTGGTTTAACTGATCTGAGGAAGAAATAGCTGCTCAAATATCAAGTCAATGTAGTAAGCATTAAAAAAATGCTTGGGGGCCAGCTGAGTGGCACGTGGTTAGGAGTTGGCCTCAGATGCCAGCTCTGAACAGCAAGGCCCCGGTTTGGATCCCACATGAGGGCCAGTGACACTGCGCCCTCTATAGCTAAGATGGTGAACAACGGCTCGACCTGGAGCTGGGCTGCTGTGAGTTGCCAGCGAGCTGCCGTGAACTCTCCTGAGCTGCTGTGAGCTTTCCTGAGCTGCTGTGAGCTTTCCTGAGAGGCCATGAGCCACCGTGAGTGGCCATCAAATGGCCAGCAAGTGACTGCCTCACCCGGGAAGAGCGCAATGATCACAATACCAACATGGGCCAGATAAGCCATGTCCTCCATAACTAGACTGAAGAACAAAAGGACAGCAACTTGTCTGTTCCCCTTTCCTGATTCTTCAACGCTGTTCCCCTCTCCCAATTCCCCAATAAAATCTTTAAAAAAAAAATGCTTGGATTCTCAAAATAGTGGGGAAAATGTTATATGTAGGTTGATAGTGTGTTTGACTACAGCCTTTTAGTAGTGTGTTCTATGCCATTATTCATCTATGTGAGTCACGGTTAACAACATGACCTATTTGTACATGTTTAATTTTTGAGGCTTGGGTAACAATAGGTGATATGTTCCCATGGTATCATTAAGATTCAAGAGCCATTACGAAGACAGGTCTTTGGAATAACATTTCACTAATTGCTCACATAGTTTTCAATCTGTAACTCACCCCTAATTATTCTGAAAGTTCATCCTTGCGTATACCTTTCTTAAAAGAACATTTATCGTTTTTTTCATATTGTAAAAGTAATGTGTTCATTGTAGAAAATATAGTAAATATGGAGACAATAAAAGAATTAAATAAGTATCATAGACACATCTTCTCGTGAAGATCACCCTATTAACATTTTGGTACTTATCCTTCTAGTCTTTTGACATGTAAATATATAAATATATATATTTTTCTTTTGCATAAATGGGACCATACTGCTTTGCAAATTGCTTTTTTCTTCCAAAAGTATTTTATTAACATTTTTCTTTCAATTATATACTTTATTAGTACTCACATTATCTAGAGTTCTTCAGATATTTTTATTGCCTTTGTCTTAGATTATGAGATTGTGTCATGCTGTTTTAGAAGTTAGATCACTCAGGGTTCTTGGTTGCAAACAACAGAAACTGACTCTGGTTCAATTTCACAGAAAAGGAATTTACTGCAAACATTGGCAGCTCCCAGGATGCGGGGAGATGAGCCAACCAGACTCAGAACATTGCAGACAAATGCCCACTACAATGAAGCACTATAATTTCAACTTAAATATGTGCACATTTTAAAATTAGGCCTACCTGTTTGATCCTGCCGAATCTATCCCATTCACTTAGAGCTAAGAGAAAAGAGATATGGGCTGGGTCCAAAGTGGTAAAAGATTAACAACTCAGATGCTGATATAAATGGCAAGGACCTCTGTAGCTCTGAACCAGAGAGGTTATTATCTCATGAGACCAGCAGACTAAAGATGCCGCAGCTTACGGCATTGTGAGTTAGATGGAAGACAGGCAGGTTTTCATTTCTCACTTATTGCTGTTTATGGAGCACACACGCTATTGTTATTCACTTGAGTGATGGGAATTACCACAGTGGGTTGCCTGAGGAGTCCTGTGGAAATCAGCTGGAAACAAAGGCTGGACCACCTGAATGTGAAATGCTCAGCCTGTGGCGACTTAGAAAAGCAGAGGAGGTGAAGACAGGATGTGAAATTAAAACAAAAATATTGAAATATGTATTAATTCATTTATAAATAACAATAATAAACTCAGGTTACCATAAATAGAACCTAGTAAGTCTTAACATTTAAGGCTGTTCTATATCGTACAGGCAAATCCAGCCCTTTCCTGCCCCCTTTATCCCTCCCCTAAATTGCTAAGTCTGAGACCATGTGTTAGTTTGATTGATAGAACAGCTTGAAACTAGGCCATTTGAAATATAAGATGAATTCTTGGGGATACGCGAGAAAATATGCCATTTTGAAAAGCCGTCTTCTACTAAAATCATTGCATAATGGCATTCGGCAGCATTAAAAATGACACGTAGAAGAAATAGTGCTTCGAGAATAGAATTTCTCTTAGCTTTCTGTAAAGTTCTGAGGAGTTCTCCCAGAGAAATGTACTCTTGGTTGATTCAGTAAAACTGGATTTCCAACAGCTGTTCTGTTTGGGAGAGGCTGTCCTCCATACAGCCCTGGACATACAGTGCTGACAGAAACAATTAACCTCTGCCCTCCTTCCCTCCCTTTCCCAACCCACCACCCAGAAAGGAAAGAGCCTTTAGTAATGCTTAATCCTTACAATGAGAGCTTGCCAAGGAAATTAGTGCCCTAGTCTATGCAACTGTTTGTTTTCATCCTTGTGTTTCTCAGAAAATAAGGGCTTCAAAGAGTTGGCAATAAGGGAAGTTAAGAAATGGACAGTAAATGGAGAAAGAAGAAGGAGGGAACTCACATCTATTGAGAACCTACTAGCCCCCCTTACTTTGCCCATATTTTCTCAGTTAACTCTCCCCACCGCCCCGTAAGAAGGTATCAGTCTTTCCAACTCACAGAGGAGTTAACTGAAACTCAGGATAAGAGATTTGCCCAAGACCACAGATGCTAAATACAAGAAGTGAGGTGCAAATTGTGGTTACTTCCACTTCATATTGTCTTAACTATAATACTTGAGGGCAAGGAAAAGGAAACAGGTGAAGCACATGGCATTGATGGAGACAGGGGAGAAGAAGAAATAAGACTATTTTATGACATTTGTTGTTGTTGACATCTATATTTGTAGTTTGACACTATATATATATATATATGCACATATATATAGTATTGTGATACAATATATAATATAACATAATGTAAATGTAAAGAACTGATTATTAACTAAGTTTGTTTAAAAACATAGTTATTAACCACTAATTAATATGACAGCTCTGTCTGTGGCTTATATATCCATGCTCTTTACATTATCAGAAGCACTTTTGTAATAACTCATTCTAATATATGATGAGTTTTATAAATGGCCCCATCTATCATCTATTTATTATATCTATTCTTTCTATCTATCTATCCATCCATCATTCCTCATATGTATGCTATATATACATATATATATTATGTATGCATATATGTGTGTGTATATGCACACACACACACA
>NW_017731595.1:1850450-1875746 GCF_001890085.2 Hipposideros armiger
AGAGAGTCATGAGACGTGGAGTATGGTGTGGGAGTGGAGTCAAGGGATTTATAATAGATATGTATGATATTGGGGGGAAATGGGGTGGCGGATTGGGGGAGGGGGGTTGTCACTTTGAGGGGTAAAAAGTATAACTATTGCACTGTGTTGTACAGCTGAAACTAACTCTAAAAAATGTGTATTTCATAATAAAAAAGAATTTAATAAAAAATACAATAACATTTTCTGATCATAAAAATAATCTTTGCTTATTGAAAAAAGTTTAAAAATGTGAGGAAAATAAAAATCACTCAAATCTTATAAACCAGTGGAAACCACTGTTAGCAGTTTGTTGCATTTCCCTATGTTATAAAATGTAAATGTACAGAAAAAAAGCGTTTTGTTTTGAGATAATTATAGATTCACAAGAAGTTACAAAAATAGTAAAAAGTTGTCCTTTTTACCACTACTCAGTTATACCCTATGATTAAATCTTATGTAACTGTAGTACAATATCAAAACCCAGGAAGTTGACATTCATACAACATGTGTGTCTAGATCTGTCATTTTTATTACATGTATATACTCATGTAACCACTACCACAATAAAAATTTTATATGTACATTTTAAAAACGGATTATTCTGTAAACCTTCTTTTCAACTGTTTTTCCATTTAACAATATACTATATTGAGAACATTTTTCAATACAATTAATATCTCTCCTACAATTATAACATTTTTTATGCCTGTCTAGTATTCCACTGTATGTACATACACATTTGTTTGTGTTTTGGATAATTTCTTTAAAGTAAATAAAATTAGGTGGTCAATGGCTATGGACATGTTAAAGGTATTTGCTGCATACTACTGAATCATCTCTGAAATGTATCAATTTATACTTAATGTGAGCCAAAATTAAATAATATCCAATAACCAGTGACTTGGCCAATGTGGGTTTTAGCACTGAAATAAGTCAATACCTATTTGATAGGTGGAAAGTGTTGTTTTATTGTGTTTTAATTTGTATATAAGTGATTTCTAGTGAAGTTGAACATGTCTTATGCTTATTGAACATTTACATATCTTTCTTATAAATTTTTTATTCTTATACTTAAGCCAAATTTTTCTATGGGGATTTTTTTCCCTTATATGAGGTGTGATCAAAGAATATAGTAAATGTTTAAATAAAAAAATTATTACAGTAAAAGACACATTGCCATTAATCCCCCTCAAAATACCCCCCTTCGTTTCAAACACACTTATCCCATAGCTGTCGTGGCTGCCTTGATGTCCTGAATCAATTCAAAATGTTTACCTTTCATGGTCATTTTGACTTTGGGGAAGAGCCAGAATTCACATGTTGCCAGATCCCGTGAATAAGTTGGATGAGGACACATCGTAATGTTTTTCTTTGACAGAAATTGCTGTACCAGGAGTGATATGTGATATGGAGCCTTTCCGTTGTGATCAAAACATATGGCGAGTGCTGATGCTGAGTGCCATCCAATGGAAAGGCAGGGAACTTCAATACCGGAAGCAGCACATAAAACCACAGTAATAGGGTGTGACAAGTTTTAACTTGTTTGGTGCAGTTAGTCAGGTGTGAGCTACGGTTAAGAGGTGTGTTTTAAAGTGTGCCGGAAATCATTCTCCATCATGACAACACTCCAAGGCACACATGGCTTCTGGTATATGGCAATTTCTGTGAAATAAAAACATTAGGTATGTCCTCATCCAACTTATTCACTGCATCTGGCACCATGCGACTTCTGGCTCTTCCCCAAAGTCAAAATAATTCAGGACACTGAGGCAGCCACGACAGCACAACTAAAGACACTCATGAAAGAGGACTTTCAGAGCTGCTTCAGAAAGTGGCAAGAACAATGGGATAAATGTGTTTGAAGCAAGGGGAAGTATTTTGAGGGTGATTAATAGCAATGTGTCTTTTACTGTAATAATTTTTTAAAATTTAAGCATTCACTGTATTGTTTGATAACACCTCGTACATTTGTAAGGGTCATTTATGTGGTAAGGATATTATCCCACAATTCCACATGTATTAACATTTTTTTGGATATTTGTTGTTGGCTTTTTACTTTTGTTTATAATGGTTTTGCTGTACAGAAGTTAAGAATTTTTGTAGTATTAAGTCTATCATTTTTTTAGTAGTTTCTGCTTTTGAAGAATCCTTTTCCACATTGAAATAATTAAATTATATTTAATTTTGGTTCCTTAGGATTTCTTTTTTATATTAAACTCTTTAAGCCACCTGCCATATATTTTAGTGTATAGTATTCATATCTATTTTAATTTTTATTCTAAATAGTTATCTATCCTAGCAAAAACTATTAAAAATAAACTCCTTTCCATTAGTTTGAAATGTTTTATTTATCATGTATTAAAGTTAAATGTATATTGCCCAAAGGATAGAAAGTGGATTTGAACTCATATTCATTCATTCATTCATTCACTTATTCATTCTTCCATTCAAGTATTCCACTATGTGCTTTAGATGTAGTGGTTAAAATGATACAGAAGATGGAGAAGGTACCTGTCCTTATGGGACTTTCATTCTTTTAGTAGTGGGTTGGGGAAGGGAAGAGGTTATAGCAAATATTGGGGTGTCGGAAAAGTCATGACATATTTTTCCTATGCTTTTCATTGCAAAAATGTGTCATGACTTTTCCGACAACCCAATAAGTTAAAAATTATGAAACTTTTAGATAGAAGTTCTATGAGAAAGAGAAAATATGACTGCTTTTCATGACCTCACACCCAAGTCCAAGCCACCATCGCCTCTTGCCTAGACTATTGCAGTTGTTTCTTGTCTTTTTTTTTTTTTTTTTTTAGCTGAGCCATCCTGCCACCTGTTGGCTGCTCAGCTTGGGCTGGACTCGAACCGCTGTTGCTCAGAGCTCAAACTCTTGAGCGAGCTCTTAACCAACTGAGCCACTCGGCCGGCCCCGCAATTGTTTCTTAACTGGGACCCTTGGTTCCGTATTTGCTCTCTTTTAATCTGCTCTCCACACAATAGCCAGAGCAATCCTTCTGAAACACAAGCCAGATCATCTGACTCCTCTGCTAGAAACCCTTCATTGGCTCTGTCTTCCTTATCTATTGCTGGGTAATAAATTATTACTAACTAGAGGCTTGAAACAACACACATTTGTATCTCACTGTTTCAGTTGTTCAGGAGTCAGGGATGATAGAGGGTGTTCTCAGAATCTATCTGCCACACCCCCATGCCATTGAGACAAGAAGCCAAAGCCCTTACATGGCCTTGGAGTCCCCACATAACCTCCCTTGCCCCTCACACCTCTCTTACCACAGCTCTACCACTCTGTGCTCACCCCTGCACTGCAGCCTTGGTCCCTTGGATATCCTCAAAGAGGCCAGACACTCTCGGCTTTGGCTCTAGCTGTTCTGGCTGTTCCCACTACGTGGACTGTGTTGCCTGCACATGACCTCTGGCTAACTCTTTAACCTTCTTCAACTCTGCTTATATGTCACCTCTCAGTGTCCCTGACCACCCCATAATGATGCAATTCACCCCTCCCCACCTGTGTTCTCGTGCACTGTCCATCTCCCTTGCCCTGCTCTCTGTTTTCTTTCTTCCACAGCACATATTGCTTCTGACATGCTATGTTTACTGTGCTTATTTATCATCTGTCTCACCCCACTTGAAAGTAAATTTTACGGGGTAGGGATCTTTGCTTTTTTCATGGTATATACTCAGCACCCAAAATGGTGCTTGGCACAAAGCAAGCATTTAATAAATATGTATAGAATAAATGGGGCTGAGAATTACTTATTAAGGGGGGTGAGATGAGGACATTTGAACTGAGTTTTGAATGATAAAAGGCCTCCTCTGAAAAAGATCTAGGATAAGACTGGATAAGACAGATACTTAAAAAATTTACATAAAAGCTCTTTTAAGCATTTTTTAAAGAAACATTATTTCATTTAATCCTCTAGCAACCCTATGATATAAATACAGTAATTAGTCCCCTTATACAGATGAGTAAATGAGACAAAGGGAAACTAAGTTAACTCACCCAAAGTCACAAAGATAGTATCTTAAACAGAGGCAGACAGCCAGACAATATGGGGCAGGGCCTGAACACTTAACAACTGTGCTTTGCTGCCTTTCAAGACATAGCTAGCGCAAAGGCCCTGAGGCTGGAACAAACTTGGAGTTTTTGGAAGCAAGTTTGTGGATGGTGTTTATTTAGGAGCAAGAAATATATGAACTGTGTTCAGAGAGGTAGGTGAAGGTGGGAACATAGAAGACCTACAGGCTGAGGTAAAGAGTGAGGTAAAGATTGTTCTTATTGCTTGAGGCTTTTAAGAGTACAGAGATATGATCTGGTTTAGGTTTTTAAAAAATTGCTCTGGGTCCTGAAAGAAGAAGGAAGTTTGTGAGGATGAAGTACGCAAATGAAAACAAAACAAAACTAAAAAACAAAAAATAAAAGACAATCCTCATGAACAATTCTGCTTCCCTTGGATATATATATATATATATATATATATATTTTTGTTTGTTTGTTTGTTTGTTTGTTTGTTTTTTAAATTATTTTTTATTATGAAATACACATTTTTTAGAGTTAGTTTCAGCTGTAAAACACAGTGCAATAGTTACACTTTTTACCCCTCGAAGTGACAACCCCTCTCCCCCAATCTGCCACCCACCCCACTTCCCCCCAATATCATACATATCTATTACAATTCCCTTGACTCCACTCCCACACCATACTCCACGTCCCATGACTATATATATATATATATATATTCAATTATAGTTGACATACAATATTATACAACATCAGCTTCAGGTGTACAGTGCAGTGATCAAGTCTCTACCCCATCCATGATGTGGTCTCCCTAGCAAGACATGTGACCACCTGACACCCTACAAAATATTTACAACATTATTAATTATATTCCTTGAACTGTCTTTCATGTCCTTGTGGCAATATTGTAGTTACGTATTTATGCTGTCTAATCCCTTCCCCTTCTCCCTCATCCCCACCCCCTCCCAACTAACAGCCATCAGTTGTTCCTCTGTATCTCTGAGACCACTTCTGTTTACTTTCCTTGTTCATTCAGTTTTTTAGATTCCACATATAAGTGAAATCATATGGTATTTGTCTTTCTCCAACTGACTTATTTCACTTAACATAATAGTCTCTAAGTCCATCCATATTGTCTCAAATGGTATGATTTCATTCTTCTTTATAGCAGAGTAATACTCCATCGTATAAATGTACCACAGTTTCTTAATCCAGTCATCTACCGATGGGCATTTCAGTTGTTTCCAAGTCTTGGCTATTGTGAATAGCGCTGCAATAAACACAGGAGTACATATATTTTTTTCGAATTAGCGTCTTGGGTTTCTCTGGATAGATACCCAAGAGTGGAATTGCTGGGTCATACGGTAGCTCCATTTCCAGTTTTTTGAGGTATCTCCATATTGATTTCGATAAGGGCTGCACCAATCTGCAGTCCCACCAACAGTGCAGCAGGGTTCCCTTTTCTCCACAGCCTCGCCAGCACTTGTTTGTTGATTTATTGATGATAGCCATTCTGACCGGAGGATATATTTTTTAAAAGCTATATTAGTTTATAAATACTTCCGTGAATTTGTTTTATTCCTCATTATGCTATCTAACGGAATATCTTTACATTTTAACTACGTTTCATTATTTCTTGCATGGTAAGCTTTAATTTCTGAAAATGCAGATGATGCAACATTAGAATGTTCGAGAAGATAAATGTGAAAGCCTCACATGCACTGATGTCAAGCTACAACTACTCCGTAATGTCCCAGCTCATTTCCAAAATTCAGTCATAATTTTTTTGTTTTTTTTTTTAGCTGAGCCATCCTGCCACCTGTTGGCAGCTGAGTGGCAGCTCAGCTCGGGCCGGGCATCGAACTGCTGTTGCTGTGAGCTCTTAACCAACTGAGCTACTCGGCTGGCCCTAATCAGTCCTAATTTTTAAACAGTTTTATTGAGGCATAAACCTCACATCATGTAAGTTAATAATTCAATATTTTTTGGTTTATTTACAAGGTTGTGCAACCATCACCCCAATTCTCATTTTAGAACATTTCCATCACCCCAGTAAGAATTTTGTGCCCATTAACAGTCACTTCCCATTCTCAACTTTAGCCCTAGGCAGCCATGCTTCTACTTTCTTTCTCTATACATTTGCCATTTCTAGACATTTCATATAAATGGAATCATACAGTGTGTGATTCTTCATGTCTGGTTTCTTTCACTTAGCAAAATGTTTTGAGGTTCATTCACATTTTAGTATGTATCAGTACCATGTGCCTTTTGTTGCTTAGTAGTATTCCATTATATGGTTATACTGTGTTTTGTTTATTATTCAGCAGTTGATAGACGTATGGGCTATTATCTCTTTTGGCTATTATAAATATATAAAGCTGCTTTAGATATTCTTGTATAATTCTTTGTATGGGCATTTCATTTCTATTGCTGGAGATTTCTTTTGGAAGAAATGAAATTGCTGGGTCTCTTGGTAAACCTATGTTTAACATTAACTTTCAAAGTCTTGAAATAAAACCAGAATGACCCACATTTTGATCAATTATCAGCCCCAATAATTTTGATTATTGTACTATTAAATGTAAATGTGTAAAACTAGCTTTGTTATGGGCTTGAAATTTTAACTTATTTAATAAGAATTGCCTCCGCATTTCATAATGCTTCAAATACTGAGAAATAATTTCTCCATACTCATAGATTTTTTTCTTCATGCTTGATTTGTGATTTGATTAAAAATGTCTTTAAAACGAAGATGTTCTCTAAATTATTGTTTTAGACTGTATAACATATGGAGCTATTTCTGTCTTTAAAATAATCTTCTGTGGAACAGGAGGCTTGAAAGTCACATAGTGAATATCTTTCTTCTTTGTTATTTTAGCTGCTGACATTTAAATTCAATTTAGCAGTGATATTATATTTTTAAAGTTAATGAAGTGGATTTCAGGTTCAGTTAATAGTAATTTAAGATGACAATTAAATCATTAGTGAAGCTAATTATTAAATGGAAAACTCAATGTAATACTCAAGCTTGTAATAAAATAAAATCTTAGGTCCAAGGGCTACGCAGACAATGAGCTGATTGGTGTGCAGCTCTTTTAACAAAGCAGCATAACAGCAAGGTAGATAGATGACAATCCTGCACATGGCATTATTTTCAGCAGGCTGAAGTTTAATATTTAGGTTCATTTATAGTCATGATTTGATTTACCTAAGTCATGTAGGATGTAAAACAGTTTGCTTCACTGCATCTGAGGTAGTGTTTCTAAATATAAATATATGCATTATATTTATTCCATTTACCTCAAACTCATATGACATGTGTAGTAATTGCCATGTTTGTTATAATAAAAATACCATAGGAATCATGCTGCTACGAACCCTCTTGTACCTTAATTTTAGTAAGCAAGCACGTGTATTTCTTTTGGGTAGATACTTGGAGTAAAATTGCTAGAGCATGAGGAGTGCTTTGTTCAACTTTGATAGATGAGGCCAAACCATTCTTAACACTCCCACCACCAGTGTTTGAGAGTGTCTGTTGCTCTACCTTATTTTAATTGGTGGAACTAGGGACAATCCAGGTCCGTCAATAGTAAAATCAATGACTAAGTGGCGTTGTATGTATACAACGGAATACTATACAGCCATGAAAAATGAACTATAGGGTTCAGGTAACAACATGCTTGAATCTCAAAGACATAACATTAAATGAAGAAAGCAAGAAACAAAGTAAAACACACTGGGTGGTCTTTAATTTTGTAAAGTTCAGAAAAGACAAACTTAAGCTGTGGTGTTAGAAGTCAGGATAATAGTTAATTTAGGATAATAAAATAGTTGGTAATGGGAAAGGGAAGTGAGTGGAGTTTCTGGATTTCTTCACTTTGTGTTATTTCTTTGAACTGTGTTCTCATGATATACATACGTTTGTGTATGCATGTTAAAATTCAATAAAAAGTAAAAGACAAGTAGACATTCAACTTAAAAAAGCATTAACTTTGTCTCCTTTCCATTTTAATTGTAACAGTGATTTGAACTTAAGCAGAACCATTACAGTAAAATTTAGTTACAAATCTTTCACACTAATAAAATTCTTTGATATATGCTATGACTTTCTTACCCTACAAAGTATTTTTTGTCCTCTATTTTTGTGAAATTTTAAAGATTGTGATTATAATTTTGTTCCTTTACTGCATCTTTAAAATTCTGCCAGTTTTATAATACATTTTAATTTCTGACAAAAATATTATTGTTGTGATTCTTTTATTTCAAACCAGTTTTACTTGTTTCATCATAATTACTTTGTAAATTCCTTCCAAAGAACTAGAATTTTAATTTTGGTTACTGTAACTTTATAATTAGTTTGGGAGGAACTGACATTTTTGTAATTTTTTTTTCCATCCTGGTATATCTATGATGTCCCTTCATTTATTTAAGTCTTCTTTCATGCTGTTTAGAATTAGTAACTTTTTCTTTTTAAAACTCAATTCTAATCGCATAGTTAAAATATGAACATATTCTTGTTGTTAAAAAGTGAAACATTACAAATAAGTCTATAATCCTAAATTCAGATATATCACTTTTGTCTCTATAAGGCTATCTACAGTTATCAGTTTGAGGTGTTACCCTCCGAACTTTTCTGTGCATCTATATGCATGCAAATGTACCCATAGAAGATATACGGTATTGTGTCATGATTTTTTTTTTGTCTACATGAATTGTATCTATATTTGTGTGTGTATGTTTTGTTTTTCATTTCCCCTCCCAACAATGTGACTTAGAACTCTTTCCATACTAGAACACTTGAATCCTCTTGTTCTTTTAAATTGCTGATTAGTACTCAATAGAATGGAAATGCTATAGATTATTTATCCATTCTATTAATGAATATGTAGATTGTTTCAAGTTTTTGTGATTCTGAAGAATGTTAAACCACAGCCTATACACAGCTCCTTGTGCATACTTACATATTTTTCTCTAAAGTAGATTTTGAGAGATAGAATTGGTCAAAGGAGAGCCACCTGAAATTTGGACTCAAACTGTCTAATTCTTCTCTACAAATATTTTTTCTAATTGGCACGCCCACTCTGAATGTATAAAAAAAAATTCATTCCTACCCTCTCATCAACACTTCTTATATTAGACACCAGGGAAGATGGTAAAAATGAATGATTACTGCTCTCATGGAATTTACATGGAATGTGACCATGTATATAAATAGTTATAAAAAAGGCAATAAAAATAATGCCTAAAAGGTAGCTGAACTTGTAGAAGTAACAGCTTGTGGTGCTTGGCAATAGAAAAGCTATTACCCTATCTCCAGGGTGCCTCAGTGAATTCTTCCCCGCCATAAGTATAGGCTCTGAAACCCAATTTGTTGGCCTTCTGGGTGGACTCATTTTTCAGGAATAGAGTCACAATAACCGAACTCACTGAGCCTGAAGTAGAAAATCAATTTATTAATACACAGAAAGATTAGAAGTGCCAAGAGATTCAGACATGCCCTCCAAATGTCACCTTCTGTCCATGGCTACCCTATACAGAAAGCCAAATCATCATTTAAATGCCAGCTAGTCCTGTTTTTTAGAAAACATATCACATGGCAGTCCATTTGGCATGTAGTCTCTGTGAAGCCTCTCAACTGGGAAAACCTGTTTATAACCTTGATCAATGACCTTGGAATGAGAAAGGGGAGAAATGGTAGAGTTAGTTAAGGAATAACCACCTTCACAATATGGGATCTACCTGTCCCTGGTCAGACAGGTGTCTCCTAGGGAAATACATCCTCCCTTTGGACATGGCTGGGACGGGGCCAGCTAATATTTGCCTCTAGCATTCTCTGTTTTCTGGGCTTTCGAGGATGGACAGTCCTCCATCTGATGGGCATATTATATTCCACTACAATCACATGTTTTTCTCTATGAGAAATTCATGTTATTTAATTCTAATAATAAAATCAATAATTACAGTAAGTAATGTTTATTTAGGGTTTATGATGTGCTAGGCACAGTTCCAAGTGCTTTAAATACATTGACTCATTTAATCCTCTTTAAAGTGTCTTTCTCTAGCTCCATTTTTGTCCATCATGTGTTGGTTTGATAGCTTATGTATCTGAGAGAGCAAACTCATTTATTTTATTTACATGTTTTTGGAGTGACCCTCAATATAGGTGCAATATATGGAAACACAATTCAAATAGAGCAGAAATTCGAAGTAGAAGAGATTCTTTTTCATTATGTCAATAAGGGAAACTTCTCATGAAGGAAGAGTAAGGGCTTTAAAACATGAGTAGAATTTTTATTGGCTGAGATAGGGGAAAATTCTATGCTTTAAAAAAAATGACAGCTTTTTTGCTTAAAAGCTTAGGCTTCACTTGCCTGGTACATTTGCTTATGTGAAATACCTAATTTCTCAATAATGCTTGATAAAGAAGTATTTTATAAAGAATTTGCTATTGAGGGTAGGGGTGGGGAGAGAAGATGGATATTTTCCTGTAAAATTTTTATTGTTTGATTAAACTAAATGGACATGAAACAAAATGTCTTTGGCGCTGTGAGCTTTTTCATTCTAATTGTGTTTCTCACACACTTGTACGATTGATACCTTAATGAAAATGAAGCTCAAGAGATGCTCTTAAAATCCAGGAGGGGAAATTAGAATGCATTGCCCTTGATTGCAGCATTCATTATTTCAGAGGAAAAAAGCATCAATGGTCACTTATAAATTGTGAGTCTGACCTATATTGCAGAGCTAGCAAATTTTCTTGGGAACCTGATCAATAATACACCGTTAAAAGAGGACCTTGCTAATAGTCTTTCTGTACGAAAAGCTAAGGTCGACAGTCAGGAAAACAATTTGTTCAAGTTCATCTACCCTTCTGGAATTCCCATCAGGTAAAATTGCTCCTTCTTTCATAGTCATGAAAACACTTTATTTCAAATAATAATGTTGATATTCATTGCCTTTTTAATATAAAAGTTATACATAGGGACCGCTGGATAATGATGGTAGCAGCCTAGCTGTGTGACACCCCTTCTTCCAACTTTCATTATAGTACCTTGAAAAGATGCACAGACAAGACGTAAACTGGCTACAAAAGAGGAAACAAAAGGGAAGACAGCAAGTCAGATTTTGCGTGGAATTTCTACTGTCACTGATGGAAATGAGTTGTGGATTTTATTCTTCGACTACACACTACCTGCCCACATTTCGCACTCAGAACTGTGTAATCTCAAAGATGATAGTCAACCCCCACTTAAAGGGGGGGGGCGCTGTTCTGTGTATTGTGGGATGTTTAGCAGCATCTCGCTCTTAAAGCTTGTAGCACTCTCTACCTTCACCCCTAGTGATAACAATCAAAAATGTCTCCAGACATTGCCAAATTCCGTGAAGGGCAAAATGGGCTGGCTTGAGAATGATGACCTAAATGACCCAAGTGGCCAGAGACTGGAGTTTCCTCTTTGTCCCACCTCTCTTTTGCCACCATTAGACCCTTCCCCCCACGTTTTTTATGACAGGAAGTCAAGGGGAACAGATTGCAGTACCCCGAAGTCTGAGGTGCTTTGTCCCTAAAAAAAGTTAAAAAATGCATTTGGAACAAAATTCATCTGTGGTGCTAGAAGTTCAAGTCATGGTTACCTTTGAGGGAGGAGATTTTAATGAGGAAGGAGACAAAGGAGGCTTCTCCAGTGATAGAAATAGTCCATATCTTGATCTAGGTGGTGGTTATACATATGTTAACATTGACTGAGCCCAACTGTTAACCTGGGTATATTTAGCTTAAGTTATATCTCCATTAACAACAACAACAAAAACGAAGGATTCAGGGGAAAGAAAACCCAACATGGGGCGCATCGAAAGAAAAGGGCAAGGGACCATTTCTTTGAAGACTGACAGGGAGACTGTACCTCTGAAATGAAAAGATGTGAACATTTTAGAATGCACGTGCTTGCATCAAAGAGCTCACTTTGGGAAGGCTAATAGAATCTCATATAGGCCATGCTAAGCGGCCCTCCGTGACCTCTATGATGCAAAGGGAAAATTAGCATTAAAAGCTAGGGCTGTTATTCGACCTTGTACCATAATCTTGGAGAAATTTCAGCAAACTGCAAGGAGAAAGGCTCGGTTTTAATAACGCAATAGGTGGCCCATCCAAGGTGTGTCAACAGCAACAGGCTCCACGTGCTCACTAGGGAGTCCAGCAGGAAAAGCTCCTTGTCACTCACCTGGCTCCTTGGATGTAAGCATTGTCCTAGCTAGTATTCTTTGCAGCTTTTCTTCTATTGCACAGGAACTATTTTTTTTTTAAGGCAGAGAGTGCTCTGCTCCCCATCCCCCTAGTCACACCAATTTTCCTACATCTAAATCTAGGATATTGTCTAGGGCAATATCCTAGACAATGCTGTGGCAGGAACAGGGGGCAAGGGGTCAGCAACGGCTCATTGTTTGGGGGAATGCTCAAGTAAAGCATTGTATCAGAGTAATCACAGTGAGCAGGAAGTATGTATTGGGTCAGGCTTGACACATGTATAGATCAGTCAGAATTCCAGAGTGGTCAGTGTAATAGTGGCAGATCTGGCACCTCCAGTCACATATTATTTATGTAACAATGGTGTGCATGCTACGTTTCATGACAGTTCCTCTAGCCCCCACATCTCACTGGATTTCCACCTTTAATGCTTCCCTATATAGAGAGTTGGAGGCTACTGCTGCTGTCCAAAGCAGCGGTATGCCCAGAGTGGGCAGTGCGTCTGACCATTCACGAATTCCAGCAGGTCCATATATTGAATGCGATCCTGCTGTCCAAAGCGGCCAGTGTGTTTGAAATGGTTAGTGTGTTGGAGGTAATTCATCTCTTAGGTCATCAGTGTGTTCACGGTGGTCAATTTATCCAGGTAGACAGGGCCTGAACTGTTTGTTTGCATTTGTCTGGTATCTTCTCTAGGACCCCTAGTATGTTTAGGAGGCAAGGTGACTCAAGAACATACATGGCTGTGCTCTGGGTATGTGCATAGGGCTTTTGCATGCCACTCTAGGAAAAGAGTTTCCACTGTCCCAAGATTGTTCCCGTGGCTTGGCTGTTCAGGCTTCTAAATAGCTGCCTCCTCTCCCAAAGGAGAGGAAACCACCCCTGACCTGCTCCATCCTAGCTCTAGCGGCTCTCCACCAGGGATATCCAACAGGAATGAGATTGACTAGTTGTATCTTGCCCAAACCCCAGCCTGAGCCCAAGGATACCTTTCTCCTTAGCTTTCTCCCAGTTCCCCACTCTCACCTAGCATTTTCAGAGATTAAGGGACCTCCCCATCAGTGGCCTCAAAGTACCTCTTTTTCACTTTCTGGCTTTGTGAAGTAAAAGCCATTATTCACTGACTAACTCATTTATTTGCATTCAATCAGCAAACATTTATTTAGCATCTACTGTATTCTAGGTACTACTTTATGGGTGAGGCCTATAGCAGTATATGAGACAGACAAGATTCTTATTCTCTTGAGCTTATTTTCTACTGGAGAAAACAGACTAAGTTCATGAACAACCAAACAAGTATATATTAGATAGTGATAAGTTCTATGATATAAATAAAACCAGGCTATGTGATATAACTGGGGTGGAGAATACTGAGAAGGTGTAGCTGTTTACCCATGCAAATAAGAACACCAAAGACTGAGGAAAGCCTTAAAATAGCCCCAGGGTTATGAAGTGCAGTGAAGACCTGTTAGCTTATTGGCACCGTTTCCGCCTTGTTCCTTCCTATACACACTACTTCCCAAGTGTCCGTGTATCAGAAACTGAGTGACCCAGTTTCTGTGCTTGGCTCAGGTTAATATCATCCAGCCATGGCAACACCATTCTCTTGTCAGTGATTGGTCTCAGGATCTGAGTCTAAGCCAATCAGCACAAAGCATTTTCTTGTCACTAGGGATTGGTTCCTGAATGGGCATAAGCTCCAATATGAGCCAATGAGATGTGTAGGGGAGTTTTCTGGAAATGTCTTGGAAGTTTTCTGTTTTAATAGGAAGAGATAGTCTGTCCCTCTTACTAGATGTGAATAAGGAAGCAGGCAGAGGCAGTTGCTCTTGGCAGCTGGCCTATGACTATAAAGGAAATACTCCTTAGAGGCAATCTGACACTTTGGATAGCCGAGTATAGAGAATGAAATTATCTGCTTTTTGAGGACATCAGCGAACCCTTAAGCCAGCCCATGAAAGCCTGGTCTTCAGCACTCATCATTCTTGTGCAGGCCACAGCTGCTGTTTGTTTACACACAGAGCAGGCCAGAGAGCCCCTAGGAGCAGCCCTCAACTAGTGATGGATGGGAAGGGATGAATTACTACCTCGGCTTTCTTGTCCCTTGCTTGAAACAACTCTGAGCATTCTGTGTGACAGAGAAGCCCTCTCCAAATAGGGAACATTTACACTGAGCTGTGAATGACAAGAAGCTGTCCATGGGAAGAGTATACACAGCTGAGGCAGTGGGTTGGCAAAGACCCTAATGTGGGATGGTTTTGGCATATTCCAGAATCAGAACAAAGTAGGGAAAGTATGGCTGGGCCCTGGGTAGCTGATAGTTGGAGTCCTAGAGTCAGGGAAACTGGTAAGTCCTTCTCCTCATCTGGCTTGCAGTTTGGTCTTGAGCAAGTTATTGAACCCTTTTGTGTCTTTGTTTCCTCATCGCTAAATGGGTTGATAATAGCACCCCCATGACAGGGTTGTTTAGAGAATCAAATGAGCTCATGAATGAGAAATGTTTATCACAGTCCCTGGCCCACAGTGGTTATTCTCTCATCTAGATTAGGTTTGCTTGCCTAATGTTCAATTTGTCTTGGATTTTGTGTCTTTTTGGGGTCGTTGTCAGAATGAGCAGAATAAAATCACACCCAGTTGAACCCTGAGACAACGGAGCGCAAACCACCACTGGTAAACCCTGACGTACCATAACTAAGCTTTTTTTTTTTTTAATAGAGACATTATCAAAGTCCATTTGGAGCTCTAGCTGCCCCAGAGTTTATTTCCTTGCCAGCAAATCTGGAAGCATGCCTTAAAAAGCTTGCAAAATGTAAGATAAGTGTCTCATCTGAGCAAGAACACGTCGCCTCTCCTGTAGCAGCATCTGCTGCAAACTATCAAAAGGATAATCTGTCAAAATCCATAAAGTCTGTGGTACACAGTAAACACTTTGGCCAATTTTCCCATCAAATAAAATTTAAAAACCTACAGCAGACATGTCATCGAGAAAACCTGAAAGTGCTAATACGGTTCTAATGGAACACACATAATTAATTACCTGATGGACCTTGACTCATGTACTACTCATGACTCATGGGCAGCTTTAAAAGCCTGCCTCTGGCCCCTGTGCACTAACAGATATTATTACTCTAGGAAAGATCTTGAAATAGCCCTTATGAAGAAGGCCATCCAAAATGCTATTGCCTCTTTAGGCTGTGTTCAGCTTCCATGGAAGCTACAGCAAAATTGCATATGTTAATTGCACAGATGATTATGTGCAGTGATTCTGGAGAGTACCTGCAAGAGAGAAAAATTCCTCCCAGAATGCTTTTAGCAGTGTGCTATCATAACTCTGCAGAGAAAGCCGTTGGATTTAATAATATGTATTCACTTATAACAACAAAGACCAAGAAAATTGTTTCAACTCACCTGTCAGTAGTGATATTTCCTTTAGAGCTCCCTGTAAGGGAAGTCTAATAAAATAATAGAAACTGCTAAGTAATATTTATCTAGGGTAGCTAATATTTTTCTGACCTCTGGTAAGCTCTTAAAGTAATCAAACCTCTCCACATTTAGTCAAAACTATTTAGTGACCATTTCTGTCTGCCATCATACTCGTATATTAATTTTCTATAATTATGTGCTATTAAAAATGAAATGAAGAGATAGAGAAGGATTCAATTCCTAGCTCTGCCACTTACTCATTCTGTGACCTTATTAATAATAATAATAGTAATAATGACAGTTCTTATTTGTAACCACTTACCAAGCCTTGAGCACTTTGCTTAGCACTTAACTTATACCCAACTCATTTAATATTTGCAGAAAGCCTTTGACAGGCAGATGTGTTATTATATCCTTTTTATAGTTGTGAAATAGAGATTTGCAAAGGTTAAGAGGCTAATCCAAAGTCACACTCTTAGTAGATGACTCAGTTGCATTTCCAACGTGGGCTGCCGGCCGGGAGGACCAGGCATTCACTGTATTTTCTGCCTCCCCTGGGGCCTCATTTCCACATCTCTATTTGTCTTCCTCTCCTAGGTAACCTGGGAGTCCAGGGCTTGGCCCGCTCTGAGTTTCTAGCCTTGGAGTGGGAGTGAATGGGACTGGTTCACAGCTGAGGGCATGGAGCAAAGTGTGACTGAAACCAGGGCGGCAGGCCATAGGAAGGGTAGGCCAGGAAACAGGAGGACATCTGAAATGCCCATTCCCAGTCTAATGATCCACAGTGAGGAGCAGCAGCAGAGAACCTGCAAGACTGAGCAAGCAAGTGTGGGAGGCAGGCTGGAAGGGTTGCGAGAGTCTGGGGAGACCTTAGTCATGGGAACTTAGAGGGTGTTCAGTGAAAAGGAGGTTGGTGAGGCAGAGCTGAGAAGAGTGCTGAGTGGATTCCTGCGATCCGTGAAACAGAGGCAATAACCACATCTGTCTTACACTTACACAGATCTGTGAAGGGTAAGGGAAACAGCCTATGTGCAAGCACTTTGCAAACCCTAAAATGAGAATTTTTTATTACAAAGTGTTGTCTGTGTTTGTGCACGCAAGATAAAATGAAACTGTGCATCTGAGTGTCACAGCAGTTAGGGTTTTGCATTTCTGACCTAGGACACCTCAGGTGGGTTTAGGACGAGGAGGAAAGTAAGAAGATTGTTTTGGCAAAGAAAGAGAGGAGATAGCTTTCCAGCTTTGTCATGTGTTCTGAGCAGACAATATTCAAATATACCAAGAGAAGAACAAAAACCATTGCAAAATAGTGTTCTAATGTTATGGTTTCTGGGTAACAATATGTGGTGTGTTGACAGACTGGATACAAGATTTAGAATACATATGGCAGAGTTTGCTTTGTAGCTGCATCTCAGCATCAGTTAGTGGCAAAGGGATCCTCCGGGGTTTGTGAGTGCTGTCGCTGTACTGAGCAAAAGGACAGCATGATGGGGGGAGCTGTACTCAGATGCAATCAAGGACAGGCCTTAGAAGAATTTAACACCTCTGATCTATCGAGTACAGGCTGGAGATGCACAGGATGGGTTATGGGGTCACAGAGAACACACTATTGGGTTTCATTTCCACTCCGGCAGCCCAGGCAGCTGGAGTTAGCAGCACTGGGAGGCAGCTGGTTTCACACAGCAGGTCACAGGGAACACAGCCAGCAGGGTGATAAGGCTTGTGCCCTGATTTGGCTGGCAGCAGGACCAAGAAGGGGGTGGGCAGAGGCACAGCTGTTATCTGGCATGGAGGCCTAGCAAAGAAGCCAGAAGCAGAAAGCTGGAGGCTTTGCGGTTTCACTAGGGCTGAGAAGAAGCTGTGCAAAGACATTTCTCTGCTGGGAATGCCCTTGGCTCCTACTGCATACATACCGTTTACTTCAGGCTGGGTAGGTAACAGTCATTGACGTGGACCAGACCTCAGCATTGTAATCTGACAGGAGGACTCTAAGGACAGTCAGGAGAAATAGGTGAAATAGGTGAACCCAGCCTTTCAGTTTGTGGAGGAAACACTAAGTCAGAGAAAGCCTTACCTTCCTCTAGGATGAATAAATAGGAAAAAAACAGAGGAGCTAGTGGAAAGAAAAATGGAGAATTCACCTTCAGGATTTAGAAAAAAAAAGGGATAAAGAGTTAAAAATAATGACAAATGGGTAGCTTTAGAGCAGAAGGCAGTGATTAAACAGAGGTAATTGAGGTTTCTAAAAAGGAGACCAGAACAAAAAGATGACAGTGACATTCAAATGCATAATAGAAAAAACTTGTCTGAGCTATGGGAAACTTGGCTATGTATGTAGAAATGGTTAATGCAGCCTCTGTCTATATTAACTAAAATATATCCAGACACATCCTGGTAATATTTTAAAATTTCAAATACTTCCAAAGCATCTAGGGAGAAAATCTGGTGGCCTGCAAAGAGGGCAAATCCTTTCTACAATATTGAAGTTTAAAAAGAGCACAGATTATGGGATGGACGGGGCCAAGATTTGGTATAAAAATTTTGTTCCACCAAAATTATTTATATATACTCGAGGTTGGACAATTAAGTTCGCAAACTTTCCACCATGTAAATTCATTCCATTTCTCATTTCTGAAAAGGTAAGCCAAGTAGCTACCATAGAAAGTGCATTGAAAAAAAAAATGACTCAAAGGTGAACTCTTGCTGACCTAAAGATATGGAACTCTAGAACTCAGTGATGAGAAAATCATTGCACAAAAAGGTTTGCACTAAGCACAAGATATACATAAAGTAAATTTAAAGAATTATTGCGGATATGGTTCCAAGCCAAAGGAAAATGTCAGAAACAAAATTTGAAAGAAACACGCCTAATAAATAAATTTGGTAGAGTAGGTTATGAATGTTTGTCCAAAGTACTTGACATGTAGTAATCTGGCTTTATAAATATTTGCTGAATGAGTATAGGACCCTTAGCATGTATGTAAAAATAAGTCGGAGAAATGGGGATGGCTAGTACTTAGAGGAAGCTTTCCCCTGGGTAAAACAGAAAATTCAAGAGGGTAAATAGTGGAACTTTCTGTTCCCTTTATGCCTAAGAAACAAATTTTTTGTTATTTCGAAGTGGAAGTCTAGTTCATTATTTATATGCAATTATTATAATCTCAAAGGTGTTTGGTCAGATTTCTTGAACAAATAATTTAGGCCATACATTTAGGAAGTGATGGGCACTCTGAGAGCAGACAGGTACTTTTTACCACGTAACAAATAGTACCCCCACGTCAATGAGCCTAAACGAGTAATGTGCCTTTCCTGGTTTCTAACTGTCAGTCATAAAATCTAACTCAGTAATAGCACATTCTCCCCCTTCACCTCCATATTAGTATGAGTCACCCTTTTTTAATTTTTCACTTTATTCTCCTGGATTTACCTGATTCATTGAATTAAGTTAGGCCTTTTATTTATGGAGAATTGATTGCAAGCTGATTGATAACCATGGTTCTTTTAAGATGAGTACTTAACAATGACCCACAAAGTTATCTTTTATAGGTGTTAGTATCTGAAGCTCATTCACTGCTGAGCAGTGCTGTTTCCCATGTAGAAACAGTCTGCTTTGAGATTGTGGGGAGTTGGTTGAACAATAGAGAGTAGTTTTGTGCTATAACCAACACCAAAGTTGTCTGATTCTAACCATTCTAGAGTGAGAAGAAAACCAGCAAGGACAAATTGTATTGTCTGTCCCAGAAGCTCTCAAATAAATGAGATTTGTTCTGGATTAGGGAGTAAGACCAAACTGACCCAGGACATTTGAGATGAGATGTTTATTCTGGATTTAATTGATTCCAGAATCAATTTATCACAAACCCCAGTGGTGGTCAGATTTTTACCCTTGGCCTTATCATTAGTCACACATATTGAGTCATCTTTTGGATAATATGAAGTTGTTCCCTGACTTGGGGGTGAGTCTAGTCTAGAGAAAGTCTTTATCTTCGTTCTGGGAACTAAGTTTCAGAAAGTGCTGAGGGTGCGTGATGTACCTCCCTCCTGAACTTGACCTTGGCTCAGAATAAAAGTGTCAGTGGGTTGGGGATTTCCTGGGAATTTCTTTGCCCTGCTCTAAATGCGTCAAAGACATAAAGCCCTGTTCTTTGTCCTCTGTTGTCTATTGTATCCAGAGAACATTTAATTCTCTGTTTAAAGACGGTTAAGTGTGTATTATCCACTTTGTGAGTTATCGGGGGTAAATTTTAGACCATTTTTCCTGAATATAAACATATGCTACAAAATGCAAACTCATTTCAATACCAGTACAACATCAGTATGAATTGGCTGCAAATATACATGTTTCAAAGCCAAATAAAACATTTTTGTATTATCTATTTCTTTATTGTCAGTGCCTTAAGTAAGCAAATAGTTTTGACTTTATATTACATTGCTTAATAGATAAAATAAGCACAAAGGCATGAAACAAAATCATCCTCTAAAAATATTTGTGCTGTAAAACTTATATCTGCTATCAGCTGTGCAATTTTCTAAATAATCCTGATTTTTATATTTTTAATGGTACTATCATCCAAGAGTTTGCAGAACATTCTCACCAACAAATATGTGCATATACAATATACATATATACTATATCTTTTGAAATATCACTTGGTTTGATTCTGGTACATGAATATTCAAAGGACTTAATTTTATTATGTATTTCTAGTCCCACTGTCAGTAAAGACATCATGCAATTGCAGGGCAGCTAAAAGGAAGAAGAGTAGTTTTGGCCAGTGGTTTTCAAGTTCATTCGTTGATGTGTTTTCTTTGTTCATTCACTCAGTAGGAGGGAGAATGAAGATATATTTAATGTATTATAATTAATATAATAAATATATTAAAATTATTAATATATGCATATATGTATACAGTCACACACACTCATATGTACACACACACACAATTTTCTGATAAAGATTGAATCTGTCAGCTCACTTGTGGTGCTTCTGATGTACATTAGGGTGCTTGGTGGTGGGTCAGGGATGGGAGGTAAGGAGATTTACATTAGAAAGAGGAGGGAGAGAAGATTCAATGCAGGGGGCTGAGGTGGACGTGGGGAAGAGTGGATGAGGGAGTAACTTTTGTGTGGGGGATGAGCTGAGGGAGAGGTGAGAAAACCATAGGGTGGCTTCCTGGGTACAGGGGACACTGAGATTTTAGGACGCGTCCCTGTGGACCTGCGTTGGATACCTTTTGATGTTCTTGCAGAGGTACCATTAGGGTTGAAATTTCTCTACTTTTGGCTGCTGGGCAGTGTTTCCTGGAATAAGAGCTTGCACGTAGACTGAAAGTGTGTGCTAGCTGCTGACGACGATAGCATGGTGGGCACAAACAGAGGCTCTCTGCTCTCATAAAACTTACACACTAATAGGAAAGCTGGCATGAATCGAACAACCACCAAAGTATATTCATGCATTCATTCACTATTTTTTTTAGTACCTACAAGATACTGTTCAGGTTATTAGGGTTCTGATTCATCAATAAAATAGACAATATTATTTCTGCCTGTGGTGGCTTTATAATGTGCCAACCTATCTACATTTCTCAGAATTTCCTTCTCTATAAGCTTCTGGGTTAGGGATGGCCATGAGAAAAATTTGCAGAAGCAAAAACTGCAGCCATTGGTCTCTGAAGGTCAATGTGGGGAGCCAGGTATCGCTACAGCTCATGCACTTTGGAGCCGATCTGCTGGATCACCTTGCTAATGTGCTGCGGGCGACCTTCAGGTCCTGCTGGATCTCCTCCTGGTCCTCTGGGGCCTGGGCACAGCACAGTGACGTCCATGGCAGAGGGCCAGCTTCTGCACATTCCCCACTGCACTGAGGTTGGAGTCAATGAGAGACAGATGAGGTTTCAGCGTGTCTGCAGGTGTCCTTGTGAGCTCCACTTTGTCCCTGTTCCATGCACAGCATGTTCAGGTCTCCTTCGTGACTGCCGGGATGGTTGATTCAAGGCAACTGCAGACACCAACCACATCAGGGGCAACAGCCCACATAGCCACCCCACCTGCTCCCACAACTGTGTGGCGACAAACCCTGGGATTAAATCCCTATTTTCTATCTCTCACAGTCATCCTTCTGCTCTGATTGAACCCTGATGAATACCCTGCTGTTGTGCAGGTTACATTCTAGCAGACAGTAAACAGCTTAATAAATAAGTAAATTATGAAGAATGTTTAAGAGTAAAAGGCGTGATGGAAAGAAAATTAGACTAGGAAGAAGTAAGGGGGATCTAGGGTGCCATGGAGGGAGGTGGGGAGGCAGGTACTGTATTAAACAGGGCAATCATGATGGGCCTTATTGAGAAGGTAGGGCTTGAACAAAGTCTTGAAGGAGGTGAGGGGCTAGCCAAAGGAAAAGCTTCAAGGGCAGAGGGAACAGAGAACACATTCCCTAAGGCAGAAGAATGCCTGGAGAATTCCAGGAGCTTCACAGAAGCCAGTGTGAGTGGAAAGGAGAGAGCAAAGAGGAGGACAGAAGAATATCAGGCTGGAACTGGAACAGGGGTTGGCAAACATCGGCCTGCGGGCGAAATCCAGCCCCTCTGCCTGTTTTTGCACATCAAGTCCTATTGGCACACAGCCATCCTTGTTCATTTACACATCATCTAAGCTGCTTTTGGGCCACTACAACAGAGTTGAATAGTTGTGACAGAGACCATATGGCCTATACGGGCTGAAATATTTACTGAAAAAGTTTGCTGACCTCTGAGCTTTTGGCTTTCACTCTGATTAAAGTGGGAACCACATGAGGGTTTTGAGCAGACGAGGGCCACGCTCTGATTTACTTTATCTAAGAATTATTCCTGCTGCTGTGCTGAGAGCAGATTGCAGAGGGCAAGAACAGAAGCAGGGAGACCCATCAGAAATCTGTTGCAGCAATCCAAGCAGGAAATGATGGTGGCTTGGACCAGTGGCAGCAGGGGAGGTGGTGAGAGGTGGTTGGGCTCTGATTATTTTTTGAAGGTTGAGCCAAACTGACAGATTGGATTTGGGGTGTGGGACAATAGAGGAGTTGACAAATGTATAATTACAACCATCCTAAGTGCTGGTATAAAAGGATTCCTTAGAGGTGCCTCAGGGACCAGTAGGTGTGGGAGCAAAGCCAATCTCCCCACCCAACTGGAGCAGTTCTGCTTTGTCTGTTTTATGTACTGTACTTTCTACTAATTCAGTTGTTCTCAACCTTGGCTGCATGTTAGAATTGTCTGGGGAGCTTTATGAAGTACTGATGCCTGGGTCCCACCCCCCAAACTTCTTATTTAATTGGTTTGAGTTGTGACCTGAGCATTAGGATTGGTAAAAGCTCCCCAGGTAATGTTTCCCTTCAGCCAAAGTTGAGAACCACTGCTCTAATAATTTCTTTGAACAAACTTCCTATGCCTATTGAATGATGGAAAACGGCTTGAAATCTAGAAGTATGTAGTGAAATTTGTCTTTTTTTTAAAAATTTTTATCTTCCCAGCATCCTTCATAATACCTCCTTAACTTCTTTTGGAGGAATTTCTTCTCCCCTTTGTTCACAGCCTTGGTAGTAGTAGCCCTCCCCCCCACCACACACACACCCCAATTCACATGAACTTCCCAGATCTCTTCTCTCTCTTTCCCTGGTACAGTTGAATAGTAGCTATTTGTCTTGAGCCCAACCCCTTGGACACTCAGATGTCAGAGATGGTTGCAGGTGACTAGTTGCAGCCATGGCCAAAATGGTACCATAGTTCTGTCCAGGATTTTCCACCATGAAATGACTGCTGAGTCCTGCTCCCAGTGTCCTGGCCCTCAGAGCTCCCTTGGTTCTTTCAATCCATTCCCAAGCCTGGTACCCCAGCCTCTTGTTGATTCTGTCAGTCTCCACCCCCTACCCTATATTATGTCAATAAATTCCCTATTGCTTAAGTTAGCATTATCTTGTAACCAAGAACCCTACTGGTACAGAATGCCTGGGTGGCATTCTTTGCTCCATTTGAATCATGACATTATTTTAATCTATTTACTTGGCAGCTATGCACGGTGATTTCATTCTTAAAAAGAACAGACAACAAGAATAACAATCTATCTACATATGCTTATTCAATAGGCAAAAGACAGATACGAGTTGGTGCCAGATCCTTTGGAGGTGTTTAGCAATGATTTATAAAACTAGCATGGTTATCAATAGTAACAACAATGTATCAATCACATAGTTCTTGAAAGTACAAAAATTCGATTTAATATATTTTCCAGATGCCAAGTCTTTGGTTGAAATTACAATGTATGTAAAATTTTCAGACTGGTGAGCTAACAAGACCTCCATCTTGAGGCATGTGTTGGATACCCAAAAGAAGAGGAATTTGTGTCAGTGTGGGTCCTGAAAGAAGCAGACACCAAGACAGAATTAGAAATGCAAGATCTGTGAAAGATAATGGGGAGAGTTCACAGAAGCAGTTAAAGGGACACTCCCGGCCATGCTGCAGGTCTGAAGGTGTGAATCCTGTGGAAAGAGAGGGGAGAGGAAGGAGCATCCACAGGAAACACCTCAGATTGCAAGGCAGCTCTGAGAAGTCTGTATCAGACTGATGGGGAGATTCAGAGCAAAGAGCACCGGTGAGAAGAGTCCTGTGTTCCTATCCTGTGTTGGATAGGAACCCCTGGCTCTAGCAGGCCTGCAGAACTCAGTCATTGGCTGGGAACAACGTGGGAAGAGAATGGCCTCGGTGTGAATGCTGGGACAGATCTCAAATACACAGCAGCTAACGGTGGTCAGCTAACTACATTTCTTGCAGCAAGTTCTTTCTTGAAAGATTTGAGAGTTGGTCTTCCATAGAGGTCACAGAAGGCCATAGGAAGCAAAGAAGGAAGATTTTGCCTTTCAAAAATCATCGTCAACCTTCCCCACCTGCCCTGACCATTATTCAAGACCATACAGGGCATGAGAACTGAATAGATGAGGTGAGGGGTTATTATATTATGTTTTTTGTGTGTGCTTTACCAAGAAGTCTTTCAAGCTGTTGTTTGAGGAGGGTGAGCATTATGAAAAATTAATGCATTTCTCTTCCTCTAGGAAGGAGGTGGGCTGCTGGGGAGAAACAGGCATATGGTTCTAAGTATTGGGCCCTTGGGGAAAGGTGAATACATTTTGGATATTCAGATCGCACCCCTTCTTGCCTGTTCAAGTTATGTGCTTTCTGTTTTCTCCTCGCTCAAGCACCATCTATTGCTCCTTCTCTACGGAATCATTCCTATCATTATATAAGCATGCTTTTAAAACAAAATTTACCCATATCAAATTTCTCTCCTGCCACTCTCCTATTATTCTACACCCATTCAAGGCCACACAAACTAGCTTCTCCTTCATTCTTCACTTTATCTGACTCTATGCTCACTACCCCTTAGAAATTGCATTTGTCAAGGACACCAGTGACTTCCATGGAGTCTACTCAATGGCCAGTTCTCCATTCTTGCCTCATGTGACCTCTTTGGCACCCAACACTGATGACATCCCTTCTTCTTTGAAACTCTTACCTTTCTTGATTTTCTACTCTCCTTGTTTTCTCCCCT
>NW_017731595.1:1881896-1883069 GCF_001890085.2 Hipposideros armiger
ATACAGTTATGTGTATGAACTATATCTCAGTAAAGCTGGGGGAAAAGTCATTGCCACTGTTCTTTGGTTGGTGCAGGATTCATTCTGGGTCTTTCCTGACAGTGTTGGCTTTGAACCATCTCCCCTGCCTCCCTCCTATTGCCTGTTTACCTGGACCCTTCCTTTCTGGTGGGAGGCTTGGGCTAGACAGCCATCCGTGTTCTACACACAGACCTTCCTGACACATCTGTGGCTTATCACTGATACTGATGCTGGACTTGGGCGTCTGGCATCCACCGTCCCTCCTGGCTGGACCCCCGAGGCTCATCCAGACGTGGGAACTGGACTTCTGTAGAGACTGTTTCCTCCTCTACATGATGAGATAGTAAACAGGGCAGAAAGTTGCCAGGCATTGCCCTTTCTGATGAATGCCCCTTCACACAATCATACGTTTTAAGATTATACAAAAAGAGACAAATCATGTGTTTGAAAAATTAGCTAAAGGTGCACTGCTTTCCTATGAAAAAGATTTCCCTATCATTTTGGATGGCTTTGGAAAATGAAACAAAACAGGCCATCATGAACATCATCTGTATTTCTCGTAGCAAGAGTTCACACGAGCTTTAATTCCATTTTTGTAAGAAAACAAAACAAAAACCAGTACAATAGTCTTCTGTGTATGGGTCAGTTTCTAAACAACCCCCAACAGATACTAAGTAATTTTATTAGACTTTGTTTCTAATATTGCCAGCTTCTCCAGTCCAGCTGCATTCTGCCAGAGAGTCACTTAAAAAGTGCAAGTTTGATCACCATACTCTTCTCCTTAAAAATAAAGGAAATCTGCAACAACAAAAATGTCCTCTTTCAACTCATGTGAATCACCATGATCAAGCCAGTCCAAACACAGGTGCATGGTCTCTCTTTCTAGAATTCTCCATGGTCTCCTTCTTGATCGCCAATTTCCCCCCATGACCCACCTTGATCATCTCTCCTGTGAGATTTTTCACTTTCTTCTGTGAAGTTGAGTCAGTCCTCCTTGATGTCATGGCTGTGTGTTGCATATAACACTACTTCTCACTTTAAGTATTCATCCTCCTGTTCCAGTTTCTTAGCTCTTTGAGGGTAGAGCCCTTATCTCTTTTGTGACCCCCGAAACCTGGGTGCTCACGAAATATGTGGGGAACAAATGAATGA
>NW_017731595.1:1885259-1891213 GCF_001890085.2 Hipposideros armiger
TGAAACCTGTTTTTCTTTAGCGCCCCTCAGAAGCTTCTTATCTGATCCCCAAACTGCTAAAAATTCTAAAGAGCTTCCTGCTGCCTCCTTGCTCATCCCAATTCCTGAGCCACTTCCTTAATAGGCAGGTTTCTGAGCTAATCTGAATCTAGCCAATAGCACATTAGCATTTGCACTCACACCAGAGGATGGGATCAAGACCATGTCTGATGTCTGGCAGTTCTCGGGTGTGTCCCCATTCCGACCCCCACCATTGAACCCCCCACTCTGGTGCCTAGCCCTTGTGCCTTTGCTTCTTTCTGGTTTGGGGTGGTCACGACAGGATCCCTCCGGGACTGAAACCCCGCTCTGAATCTCACCCTGAGTTCTTGCCAACCTTCCAGGCTTTTCCTCTCCCTCTACCCCCAGCCACTGGATGAATGGGACTCAACCTGAATGGCCCTCCCCCTGGCACTACGAGGCACACATCTGCCAGTGCAGATGGAACCCTTGGAAACTGATGCCATCTGAAATTGAGGCTAAGCTAGCCATGTACCTTCAAGCATTGTAATCTAGATTTTTGGCTTATTTCCTCAGGGCCAGTCCTAATGCCAGATGAGTCCCACAACCCTGGCACTCTCTTCTTCTGGATTTCTCTGCCTAGTCTTATCTTTGAGGTTCCAGCCTACCTCTCAGTGAATCTCTCCAAATTATGCATGCATATTGGTTCTCATTCTAGCCCAAGGAGCCATGTGTGTGATAGGTCTTCATATATTTGAAGATGCTAATCGTTTCAGTTTTCTTTTGCTGTATAACAAACTACCCCAACACTCAGTGGCTTAACACAACAACAATCATGTTTTTGCTAATGACCTTGCAATTTGGCAGAATGCAGTGGGGGGAAAGCTCATTTTTGCTCCATGAGGCATTAGCCGGGGTAGCTTGATGAGGTAAGGATCCACTTCCAAGTGGTTTGCTCACATGGGCTGGCAGGGAGTCTGGTTGGAGGTGTTGGCTGCATATCTCAATTTGGCTGCATGTGAGCCTACCTTTTTAACTGCTTGAAATTCCTCGGAACAGGGTAGCTGGGTTCTAAGAGAGAGGAAATGGAAGCAATCAGTCTTAAAAACTGGGCCCGAAACTGGCACAGGGTCACTTTGCCTGTATTCTCTGGGTCAAAGTGGCCACAGATTCAGCCCAGATTCAAGGGTTAGAAAATACAACCACACTTCTTGATGCAGAAAATGGACAAAGATTTTGCAGCCATCTACAATCCACCACAGTTAGTATAGGCACATCTTGCCCTGTCTTCTTGGCTTCAACCCTCCTTACACCTCTTCAGTCTTCTCTAGATTAAAAAGTCCTTGTTCTTTAGCATCAATCTGAGTTTTATCAATGTATAAACATTTATTTTCTAAATAATAATGATGGTCATGTCAGGATTGCAATAGGTTCAAGGTGATGCTCTGATGACTAAGACATGGACACTGCCCCATAGGAAACCATTTCCTCCTATGATCTAGCTTTAATCATTTTTCCCTTTCAGCATTTCACCAAGGACTTAATGCAATATTTTAATGTAAGCTTATTGTGGAGACTAGAACAAGAGTTTCACCTCCTTTGTGTTAAAGTTTATATCTTTCTTGATGTAACTCAAGGTCATGCTAATTTCTTTGAGTTACATTTTGTTGTTAATCAACACTGAACTTATTATTGATTATAATCCTAAGGCTGCTTTTACTAATGTCCTATTGGTGTGGCATGATACTTCCATTTTGCACTTGGAGGGCTGAGTTTTAGACACAATTTAGCTGTTTAACAGCTATCCTTGTAAAGTTTTACCTTGTTAGATATAAACTACTTCTGTAGCCTGTCAAGATAATTTAGAGCCTTATCTCTTGTGTAACATACCAATGTTTGGTCAACATGAAGTGGATGGCAGTGCTCTTAGGTATTCAGGAAAATAATTAATAAAAAATGTTAAACAAACTGAATATAGAACCCTCTGATCTACCACTAGAAATCTAGGATGATGCAGGAGTCATCACTCAATTTTCCGATTGTCCTTACACCTAGCCCATAAAGCTTCATTTGCTCTAACAGCATCTCATAAAAAATCTCTTGCTGTCCTAGAATTTCACATAAATGGAATCATGCAACATGCACTGTTTTGTACATGATGTACTTTCACTAAACATAATGTTTTATATATTTGTGCATGATTGTTGCTTAGATCGTAGTTCCTTCCTTTTAATTGCTGAGTAGTGTTCTGCTATATGAATATGCCACTGTTTATTTAACATTCTCTTGTTGGTCTGGGTGGTTTCCAGTTCGGGAACATTATGAATAGGGCTGCTATGAACATTTTAGGGCAGGTCTTGAGGACATACGGTGCCATTTCTTAGACAAATACCTCAGGGTGCCATGTTTGGATCACATGGTAGGTATATGTCTAACATTTTCAGAAGCTGCTAAACGGTTTCCAAAGTGTTTATATTTTAAAAATATATTTTAAGATTGTGTGGTTCTAGACTTCTGGTTTGTAGAAAGTATATCAAGACTTGATTAAGAATGCAATACTTATGTTGGGCTTCCAGTGACATTTCCTGTAAAAATGAGGACAGTGATTACAGATGGCCAGGTTAGCCATCAACACCGTTTTCTCCATAATTATGCCACAAATTAGGGGTGACCCCTGAGCCTCTTCTAGTAAGAATTCAGTGTCTGGAAGGTGAACATGGAATCCTCCACGGTGTTCTTAAGTGGGGCCTAAAGGAAAAAAACATGCTGTAATGTCATAGAAGTTAATAATTTTAAGGAGCCCATAGGCCTGGCAGTGGAATGAAATGCTTAACAATAATTCAAAAATGGCTTGCAGAAACTTAAAAATGTGAATCATTTAGTGGGGCTGAAATTATGCTCCTGACATATATGTGTGGCGCACGAGAGCACTTACCTGGGAATTTATTACCGGCTTCTGAGCAAACAAAGCCTGACCTACATTTGACTAAAGTCAGCTGTCTTTCGTGAATCCTATGGGCTCCTTTTTATTAATGTCACAATTGCTAATGTGGTATAACATTGTCATTACTGAATGGCACCGCGGGATGAGCTGCAGCTGTTCTTTCTCTTTCTGAACCTACTGACTCATTAAATCTGAGTTTGGGGGAATACAAATTGTAAAGATTATTCAAATTCTGATTGAGATATAGGACTACTGGGAAATTGTGGGTACCTAGAATAAAACTTTGAATCAATCAAGTTTCCTTTTTTGTGTGTGATGCTTGAATGTGCAAACTTGTTCTTTATGTTTAATTTGAAATTGAACGTCCAGGAAAGAGAAGGTGAATGCAAGAAAAGAACCATGATAATTACACGATGAGTCTTTTTTTTTTTTTTTCTGGTGGCAACGTAATGTGTTGTTACTGGGAAAATATTAGGAAGATTGTTTTCCTTCAAAGGATCCAAACATTTTGTTTTAAGGATCCAAATATTAACTTAAAAAGGACATGCTTTTGTTCTAACAAGCCAGAGCATAATCAATTTCTCTTTAGTATCTAAGGGAAATTTTGTTGTCCTGTTTGTAGGTATTCCTTGTGAAAACTCCTGTCTTCTTTTGGAATTCTTACGTTGCCTTTGGTCACGATTAGGACCTGGAAAAGGGTATGTCCTGCAATTTTCCAAGCAAGCCAAGTCACTGTAGGGTGCCTCAGAAAATTTTCAGTTTTTGAGGGAAGTACAGTGATAGTCAACGTTGGCTGGATAGCACATAAACTACTCGTCTAAGATAGAAACTACTAGTTCACAGTTTCTTCAGTAAGGTTGCACTGCATTCCCCTCAATGGTGTCACATATTTCTGAAGCTGGGTTTTTGATAGTTACTGAGATAAATAGCAATTACCATATGGAAAACCAAGTGGGATGGGTAATGAGGGTGGTAGTCTAATTTGATTTCCCCAATTTGATTTCCAATGTTTGAGAAGTTGTACCATGCCCAATTGATGCAGACATCCCAATTCCTAAATACTTGGGGTTATTTAAGGATGAAATAGAAACGTATTTTCTTTCAGTGTATGTGCATTATTTTTTCAAAGGGCTACCAAGTTGTTAGGAAAAAAAACCTAACCAAGTTTTACTGACCTAACTACTTAGTAAGTAGAACAGTGGGTTATTTCTTTTGGGCTCGGGACACTGTGAAATAATTATGGGGTCACTAAGGATCCCTTGAAAGTGAGAAATTTTGGGGACCCCCTGGTATAACCTGATGATCATTTAAAGTAATTGCTGAGCTGTTATGTTCATTCCATTACTGTGTATTTGAAGTTATTAATATTTTAAAATGTTGAGAGCAATGGAGTTCAGAGATTGACATTCTGAAGCTCATTTCTTCCAGAAGATATTTTGAAAGTCAGGCTTCTGCAATGGCTTCACTGACACCACCCAAAAAGTTTAAGTCGGAAAGCTGTCTTTTGCATCATACCTCGGAGGCCTAGAAGTTCCTGGATATACAGACTGCCTGCTCCTACTATTCAGAGTGTGGCCTGTGGACCAGCAGCTCACTAGAATCTCAGGCCCCGCCCCAGACCTGCTGAATCAGAGCCTGCATTAGAAAACTATCTCCACGTGACCCACATGCACATTAAAGTTTGAGAAGCACTGCTCTGACACTCCAGCCGCGTCCCACCTTAGTCTTCCTACAGGGAATACCCCGTTCCCTTTCCACGTGTCTTTAAAACCTGCTTTTCCTGTGCCCTATTTGTTTGGGGCCTGGCTATCCACTAATTAAACCAAACCTTCCTTATGAATCAATGACTAATTATATTAGTTGAAATGTCCTATCATTTTCCAGATAACCTAGGGATTTTGGAAGAAGCTTCATATAAACACTTATCTAACCCAGTGTTTTCAAAATATCTGACCATTTTGGACGGAATATTTGTGTCCCCCACCAAAATTCCTATGTTGAAGCCCTAACCCAGCAATGTGATGATAATTGGAGATGGGGCCTTTGGGAGTAATTGGGGTTAAATGAGGTCATGAGGGTGGGGCCCTCATTATGGGATTAATGCCCCTTTAAGAAGAGACACCTGAGAGCTAGGCTCCCCTCTCCACTCCTGGCAGGAGAACAAACAAGAGGTCATGTGATCTGAGCACACCATGAGATGGCAGCTGCCTTCAATCTAAAAGAGGACTCGGAATGAAGCCTACCTTGCTGGCACCTTGATCTTGGACTTCCCAGCCTTCAGAACTGTGAGAAATAATTTTCTGTTGTTTAAGCTACTCAGCCGATGGCATTTTGCTATGGCAGTTAGAGCTAAGACATTGGCCATAGCCAGCACCTGGTACTCTTGGGAGGCCCTGCATATTTTAATTCAGTAGTTTGTTGGTCCAGAAATTTGTTTATGCATAGTCTACCCAGGGAGTATTAGGATCAGATATTTTATTCACCCACTATTTCCCAAACTTACTTGATTTTAAGAATCACCTGAGGACTTGTTGGAAATACCCAGGACTGTCCTCTGGTGCAACTGCTTGGAATAAAACCCTATGAGTTAGTGTCTTTAACAAACACCCTACATGACTCTGATAATTAGGTCATTTGGGGACATTTTTTCTTACCCAAGGGATAAAACTGATAGAATTTTGGGCATTGGTTGTGGACCTGTAGGAAAATATTAGTAAGCCTCTCCATTTAGAAGGTCCTCCTGCTGAGATGGCTCCATGAAAAACTATGAAGTTGCTGATGTTATTATTCAGGTCCTTTTTAGCTTCCCTGGAAATGTTCCTGCCTTTCTTCTTGGTGCCCAGGGCTGTTCTCAGCCTCCTGTATCCAGGTACGCCCTTGGATTCTGGACCACCAGGAAGGCATTTGGTAAGAAATTCAACTGGGCCGGCCGAGTGGCTCAGTTGGTTAAGAGCTCGCTCAAGAGTTTGAGCTCTGAGCAACAGCGGTTCGAGTCCAGCCTGAGCTGAGC
>NW_017731595.1:1893003-1900394 GCF_001890085.2 Hipposideros armiger
GTTTATTGAGCTATTGTTAAGTATTTACACAGCATATGAGGGTGATACTGTTACTTCCTCATTTTGCACCTACGGAAACAGAGCTACAGGACACTATATCTTAGCTGCAAAGGTGATTTATTTATTGAGTGTTGGATCTCTGTGCCAGCTATCGGTTTCATGTCTCTCAGCTCCAGATTTGCCCTTCAGTATTTGCTCTGTGATAATGGATTGGACTTTGTCAGCTGTTTTCTTTTTCCGGGTGATGTTAAGCTGTGTCAGTGGAGGGAGCTGGAGGGCCATTGCAGGAGGAAGGGGCTCTCCCTCGTTCTAGCTGCTGTGTTTCCTTTCTCTTGTTCCTGTTGCCCTCAGTCTGGGGTTTGAGTATGAGGGGGTGTCCGGGGGTGCTCTACCCCAGCTGTGCACTGGAGTGGACAGTCTCTTAGCAGCTTTGCAGCCTCAGCCTGGGCCCAGTGACCACCTTGCTCTGGCCCTCCTGCCATGACATCGACATTGCATGCTCCAGGCCTTGTCCCCATAGTGGCATTCTGACTCCTGTGCACTCTCCCACCAACCTCATCTGGCTCCTGCCCCTGAGGTTTGCTTCCTGTGCCTCACCTGGTTTGGACACCGTGCTCCAGGCCTTATACCTTGCACCTGTCCTCTTCTTCAGGCCC
This sequence comes from Hipposideros armiger, assembly GCF_001890085.2. NCBI lineage: Eukaryota > Metazoa > Chordata > Mammalia > Chiroptera > Hipposideridae > Hipposideros > Hipposideros armiger. The sequence goes on from NW_017731595.1 coordinate 1,893,660, forward strand.
ACTCACCAGCCGCAGCTCACCTGTGCCTGGGTGGGGGGCTGATGCTTGCCCAACAACTCTGGCCCAGCTGTGGCACCGGCAAGAGAGCAAACATTTTCACCATCCCAGTGAAATGTCACCTTCTTCTATGGGATCTTAAACCTCATAGAAGTTTATGAAGTTGGGGAGGGATCCTCTTTTCAAGTTTGCCCTTCCTTGGGCATTTCTCCCTTGGCCCAAGGTACCCTTTAGAGTTCTCTTTACATCTTTGTAGTTATTCTCCTATCAGAATTTAGTAATTCTTTATATCAAAGTTTTGTTTAATTACTATCTTCTGACTTCCTCATTAGGTTCAGAGTGCTACACTCTCCTCCTTTCTCCCTCCCAGCATAATCTATTCAACTATTATCACTTACTTATACAAAGGTTTTGGTTTTTTTTTTCCCAATTGTCCTATTTCTTTGAGCTCAGGAGTGTACAAAGTAATCTAATAACTGATAGATTCCAAAATACATTCATTCATCAAAACTTTTCCTGACTGGCATATTTTGTGCAAGAGGTTGAGGTTCACAAGGTGGATTAAGGTACCGTCTTTGCCTTGATGATCTTGCAGCCTTGAAGAAGAGCAAACGTTTAAACAGCCAAATTAGAATACAATGTGATAACTATTATGACTGAGAAATGAGCACAATTCTCTTGGAACACGATGACAGATGATTCATTCTGTCATTGGGAGTTGCTGGAGCCCCATTTGAACTGGATTTGGAAGAAGGATGGTAAAATATCATTGCTGTGCTGGAATTCAGAGACCAGGGCCCGATATAGTCCTGGCTTTTTCATGAACTCACTGGGGAACCCTGGACATATAGAAAACTTCGTTGAACTAAACTTCTCCATCTATAACATCAGGCTATTAGATCACATGGTCTGGGATGTCTCTTCTAACTCTAAATGGTGTATAATTTAATAAAATACATTTAAATAGCAGATACAGGATTTATTAAACCAAAAGAAAATTTTAAGCAGAAATCATTCTGAATTAGATTTTTTAAAAAGGTAAGGTAATGTTTGGTTTAATAATAGAAGACATCATGGAGGGGATCTCACAAATACATGTTTTAATCTGGATGAGTTAATGTGTCTGTCTATTGTTAACTTATTTGTCTTCTAGAAATGCTTGTCATCATAAAGTGTTGGCTCTGTAATGGATACTTTATATTTTCTGAGTAAATGACAAAGTCAACCCTGTAGACGGCCTTGATGTTTTGACTCGTCTTTAATTACACTGGTGTCTATAGATAGATTTTACTAGTGATCAAATGGTAAAAGGGCAAATCATCAAATCTTACATGGTGAACGTTTTTCAGAGGCAAAGAAGAACAGTTGATATATTCCACACACAGTGAATATCATGGGTAAGGAGGAAAATATCCAGAATATTTGTATGTTAACTTATCAGTATGGTATTGTTAAAGGTCCCAGAGAATATGAATACTGAAATTATTTTTAGGATATTTAACATCAGAGGTGGCAGATGTCCTTTTGAATAGATTCTACTAATTCTGTCTATAATAGCTTAGTAGTATAGCTGGGGAAATAGGCTTTGGAGTGAGTTTGCCTTGACCGAAATTCTAGTTCCGGCATTTAGCAGCTGCGATAGCTTTGAAAGGTTACTTAAATTCTCTGAACTGTAAGTTCAGAGGTCTGCAAAATAAAAATGGTGATAATGGTACTTACATTGTAGGATTTAAAAAGTTGATATATGTCATGAATTGCTATAGTGTCTGGCAAAGAGGAAGCACTCAATAAAAGTTAAGATTTGTTATGATCACTACAGCAAATATCTCAGGAAAACAATAAGGAAGGCAGGATGTCAAAAGGATGGGTACCAGTGTTGGATTAGGAATTTAGTAATTGTGTATCCTTTTGTTAGTCCATTATGATTTTCAAAGCCTGAGTTTTTTGTTTTGTTTTGTTTTGTTTGTAAAATTGAACTTATTATGTCTACCTCCTTTCCTTATAAAATTGTTGTAGGAATCAAGTGAAATTTTGCATGCCTGGGCCAATGAAAGTGATTGCCATGAGGCAGAATCATCCTTCTTCCTAAGGTTCTTCATTCTTTCCTCTACCGTCCCAACGGTGGGAGTCTTGAGTAAGACACAGTAAGAAGGCAGAAACTTGTTTAGCATAATGGTACATCTTTTCCATTGCATATTCTGTTGACTCTGTCTCCAAAACATATTGAACTCTCTCCACTTCTTTGCCTCCTTTTCTGCCATCTTAGTACAAGATGCTATCATCTGTCATTGAGGGAAGTGGCCTCTTCATTGGTATTCTGTATCTACTCTTGACCCCTTTTATGCCATTTTCTAGTAAATTTCCAGAGTAATGTCACTCTTACGCTTAAGGATTTCCAATGGCTTCCCATCATACTTAGAAAAAATAAAATCTAAACTTCTTACCACAAAGTCATACATGATCCAATCCCTGTTATCACCTCGCTCTGTCATTAGCTACTTTCATGTTGCCCACCACATGCTAGCCTCATGAGCCTTCCTTCTATAAGAAGGCCAAGTTCATTCTTGACTTAAGAGTTTTGATTTAGCTGTCCTTCCAGCCTAGAATATGCTTCCTCCTGATGGCTTCCTCCAATCCTCTTGCAATTGACTTTTTTTTTTTTTTTTGGTCATTCTGTGTTCTCTGCAGAGAGGCTTTTTGTCTGGGTATTTTATTGAGCTTTTCTATTTTATTTTTGCCATAGTTTTTATCACCATCTGATATTTTCTTTGAAGATCAGCTTAAGAAGAACAACATCCGTATCTGTCTTATTTGATGCTTCAATACTAGGACCTAAAAAAATACCTGGCATACAATAGGTACAAAGAAAAATACATTAGTTGAACATATAAGTTAAACTTTAAAAGGGATCAACAAAAGCAAGGAAATACTTATTGTTATTATTTTTTGGTTGTTTCACTTAGAAGACTAAAGGACCTAAAATCTCATTCAGGATAGGACCTCAAAGGCTTGACTATATCTCCTTCATCTACTCTCCTCGAGGAGCCTGGAATGGCTCGTAGCTTCCAGGGGGACCTGACTCTCTCCTTTGATGATAGAACTGACATGTGAGGAGGAAAAAGACAGAGGGCAGTATCAGTAGGAGAATAGATCCGTAGCAGTGGAATGTCTCCAAATAAATTATTATATATTCATACAATGGCATATAAAAAGAGAAATACTATTACATGCAACAATGCAGAAGAATTTTACAATTATAATGATGAATGAAAGAAGCAACAGTATAGAAATTATATGCTGTATGATTCCATTCATACAAAGCTCATGAACAAACAAAACTAATCTATGGTGATTGAAGTCAGACAGTGATTACCTTTGAAGGTAAGGTATTGACTAAGAAGGGCATGAGTATATTGGAAATTGTCTGTTACATATGTAAATGTATCCCCTTTCATAGTGAATGAAACTCAATGAAAATATTTTTTTAAATCCGTGAGTATAGCCATAAAAAAAGACTGCAGAGGGGCCGGCCGAGTGGCGCGATCATTAAGAACTGGCTTGGGACGCCAGAGGGCCCCGGTTCGGATCCCACATATGAGGGCCAGTGACACTGCCCTCCACAGCTAAGATACAGAACAACAGCTCAACCTGGAGCTGGGCTGCNAGGTAGCAGGATGGCTCAGCTAAAAAAAAAAAAAAAAGAAATTCAACTAAGTTATGTATGACAAGTTGCAATTTGATGCAATATTCTTCCACATGGGCCTGCAGTTCAATATGGGCAATTCTCTTCCCAGGAATAAATGCAGAACAGTGTGTGTGGTAGTGGTGGTGGTGGTGATGAGGGATGATAGTTTTAAGGCAAGAGAACATTCTTCATGCCCCCCTTAATAAAAAATCATCTAAGCATAAATAGGTTGATTTCTAGTTTTTCCCAGTTGCTTCTAATCAAGTTGGCTCTGAATATAATACCAGCAGAGGTATCTTAAAAACCTGTCCAAAGAAGATTTTCTAAATGTATAGACATAGAAAAACTGTCATATTGGATTGTTACTTTTGTCTGGTTAAATGTCTTTTACATTTCTCAGTGCAGCCAACTCACTCTCTTGTCTTCTAGCTACACTTTGGAGGGGTAGGCTCAGTGTATACTCCAAAATGGGTTTTCCTGGTGTGGAGCAGAAGGCAGGAATGTCAGACATGAGAGATAGGAAAAAGGGATGATAAAAGTGGGAAAGAGCCTTTCTGCACTATCCAGAGAGGGGTCCACATGGCATTGTTTTGGGTTCCCACTTCCCGTAACTTAAAGGGAAACTTTCACAATGTCCAGAGTTCTTGATGTCCTGCAAATGAAGGAGGAGGGTGTCCTCAAATTCCTTGTAGCAGGAACCCACTTAGGTGGCACCCACCTTAACTGCCAAATGGAGCAGTACATCTATGAGAGGAAAAATGATGGCATCTACATCATAAATCTGAAGAGAACCTGGGAGAAGCTTCTGTGGGCAGCTCATGCATTGTTACCACTGCAAACCTGGCTGATGTCAGCGTCATATCCTCCAGGAACACTGCACAGCGAGCTCCTGTTGCTGGCAGCTTCACTCCTAGGACCTTCACTAAGCGGAACCAGGAAGCCTTCTGGATATGGCAACTTCCGGTGGCTACTGACCCCAGGGCTGACCAGCAGCCTCTCACAGAGGCTCTTATGTTAACCTGCCTGCCATCATGCTGTGTAACTCAGACTCCCCTTGGCACTATGTGGACATTTCCATCCTGAGCAACCACAAGGGAGCTCACTCAGGGGGTCTGAGGTGGTGGGTGCAGGCCCAGGAAGCTCTGCGCGTGTGCAGCACCATCTCGCGAACTTCTGGAACTCTAGTGGGAGGTCCCACCTGATCTCCACTTCTACAGAGACCAAGAAGAGACTGAAAAGGAAGGGCAGGCAGCTGCAGAAAAGGCTGTGCCCAAGGAGGCATTTCAGGGTGAATGCACTTCTCCAGCTCCCAAATTTACTGATGCTCCACCCTAGGTCACAGAAAGGTCTCTGGGGCCCTCTGTGCCTGTCCAGTGGTTCCCTGCCACTGAGGACTGGGCCCCAGCCCCCACCACCCAGGCCACTGACCAGGTAAGAACCACCACCCAGTGGTCTTAAGCTCCTCTTTCATAGACTGTTAAACAGACGATGGAAACAAGGTCAGTGGAAAATGAACAGTTCCTAAAAAACAAACAAATGGGAAAGGGCCACTTTCTAGCAATAGAATCTTGGAGGAGTGATTGCCGTGTTCCATTGTCAGTAACAGTAGGGCTGAAAATGGAACTTGGGTCTTCTAACTTGAGCTCTGCTTTTCCAAGTAACAAAAGGGATAATAGCAGACGTTTATTGAGCTATTGTTAAGTATTTACACAGCATATGAGGGTGATACTGTTACTTCCTCATTTTGCACCTACGGAAACAGAGCTACAGGACACTATATCTTAGCTGCAAAGGTGATTTATTTATTGAGTGTTGGATCTCTGTGCCAGCTATCGGTTTCATGTCTCTCAGCTCCAGATTTGCCCTTCAGTATTTGCTCTGTGATAATGGATTGGACTTTGTCAGCTGTTTTCTTTTTCCGGGTGATGTTAAGCTGTGTCAGTGGAGGGAGCTGGAGGGCCATTGCAGGAGGAAGGGGCTCTCGCTCGTTCTAGCTGCTGTGTTTGCTTTCTCTTGTTCCTGTTGCCCTCAGTCTGGGGTTCGAGTATGAGGGGGTGTCCGGGGGTGCTCTACCCCAGCTGTGCACTGGAGTGGACAATCTCTTAGCAGCTTTGCAGCCTCAGCCTGGGCCCAGTGACCACCTTGCTCTGGCCCTCCTGCCATGACATCGACATTGCATGCTCCAGGCCTTGTTCCCATAGTGGCATTCTGACTCCTGTGCACTCTCCCACCAACCTCATCTGGCTCCTGCCCCTGAGGTTTGCTTCCTGTGCCTCACCTGGTTTGGACACCGTGCTCCAGGCCTTATACCTTGCACCTGTCCTCTTCTTCAGGCCCACTCACCAGCCGCAGCTCACCTGTGCCTGGGTGGGGGGCTGATGCTTGCCCAACAACTCTGGCCCAGCTGTGGCACCGGCAAGAGAGCAAACATTTTCACCATCCCAGTGAAATGTCACCTTCTTCTATGGGATCTTAAACCTCATAGAAGTTTATGAAGTTGGGGAGGGATCCTCTTTTCAAGTTTGCCCTTCCTTGGGCATTTCTCCCTTGGCCCAAGGTACCCTTTAGAGTTCTCTTTACATCTTTGTAGTTATTCTCCTATCAGAATTTAGTAATTCTTTATATCAAAGTTTTGTTTAATTACTATCTTCTGACTTCCTCATTAGGTTCAGAGTGCTACACTCTCCTCCTTTCTCCCTCCCAGCATAATCTATTCAACTATTATCACTTACTTATACAAAGGTTTTGGTTTTTTTTTTCCCAATTGTCCTATTTCTTTGAGCTCAGGAGTGTACAAAGTAATCTAATAACTGATAGATTCCAAAATACATTCATTCATCAAAACTTTTCCTGACTGGCATATTTTGTGCAAGAGGTTGAGGTTCACAAGGTGGATTAAGGTATCGTCTTTGCCTTGATGATCTTGCAGCCTTGAAGAAGAGCAAACGTTTAAACAGCCAAATTAGAATACAATGTGATAACTATTATGACTGAGAAATGAGCACAATTCTCTTGGAACACGATGACAGATGATTCATTCTGTCATTGGGAGT
>NW_017731595.1:1904429-1932633 GCF_001890085.2 Hipposideros armiger
AAAAAAGACTGCAGAGGAGGTCTTGGGGGAAGAGAGAGGGAGATCAGAGGCTGTGTGGGTTCATTTAAGGTAGATCTAGCGTGAACCAGTCATCCTTCGGCTCTGTGGGTAGGTGAGATAAGCCAGCATGAAATTCCCATTAAGACCTCACCTACATATCCTCTAAGACCTAATCATGGGGTCCCAACTCTAGTGCCCAAAGAAAGGAGATTCAACATTGCTCAAGAGTCAAGATCTTAGTAGCAAAAACAAGCTTAGGGAATGCTGAGTTCTGGAATTAAAAAAAAAAAGGCATAAACAGTGACACACATAGCATGCAAAATTTAGCTGCATGATATCTAAAGAGGAGCAAGGCTAATCGCCCTCTGAAGTTTTTTAAAAAACAGGGCAGCATAAGTTTTCCATGCACAGTAGGCTTCCATGACACAAACTAATCAAGGGAAAAGCCCTCACCAGCTCAACCCCCTTCATGTACAAACCCGTATTTCCCTCTAGGTTAAAATGCAATGTCTTTCTCAAGTATCATGTTCTCCTGAACTTTGTGGAGGGAAGGTCGTGGGAATAGGGTCAACTGGCAGGAAACATGGCATTCTGAAGCTTGTATAGCCACTTAATTAGACAAAATAACAGTCAATGCCAATAGAGTGCTGCTTGGATTATTTGTATTCTCCATAAATAATGGGGCAGATATTTATCCTTTGTGGAGAGGGATTACGTTCCTCTCTTTTGGCTCAAATTCTCTCTGAGTTTTTAGAATGATCAAGTGCTTGGAAATAAATTTTGTTTAATTTTTGAAGGTGTGAGGAAATGTGTGTGTGGATGAAAAGCCGTTTATTTTTAAACACAAAGTCCTTTCCTCACTTCTACACATGAAGCTTGCATTTCCATGAGCATTCGTGGCTGGCATTTTGAAGAGCATCATGCAATCCTTTATAGAAGTTTCAAGGTTGGCTTAAAGAGTTGGCTTGAAAAGCACAGCTTGTTATCCTTGTTTCAACAGAACAAAATAGCTCATCTAGTTTGCAGTCTGTAGCCATCCAGAATTGGGTAGCATGGCAGTAAGTGGTGCCTTAGTTCCTTTTTATTTTAGAGTCCCTGTGGATTTCCTCTTTGGTTGCCCTGTTTTATCTGACTGTTCTTAAGTATAAGCCATGTTCCTCCTCCCCTTCGTCCAGGTTCCTCAAGCCTGTGCTTACCAGTGGAATTATATTAAGAATCAGCTGGTTCCTCTGGCTTTAGGGGTACCCAGGGTATATCTCATGTGTGATTACAAACCATCCAGGCTCATGCCAAACACCACCGTGTCAACACACAATTATGTGTCTGCCGCCTGTGAGGCCCAACAGCCCTTGAGATGGCAAAGCCAAAGTAGGGAAGACTGTGTAATGATTTTAGAATATGGCTCCAAATTCTTTGATGTTCCTTCAATCAAGAAGTTGAGGGCTGGCCGAGTGGCTCAGTTGGTTAAGAGCTCGCTCAAGAGTTTGAGCTCTGAGCAACAGCGGTTCGAGTCCCAGCCTGAGCTGAGCAGCCGCTGAGCTGCCAACAGGTAGCAGGATGGCTCAGCTAAAAAAAAAGTTGAGTCTGTGTCCATTCCCCTAGAATTGGGGTGGGCCAATCATTGCTTCGACCACTGCTAGAGTATGGTAGAAATGATGCTATGTGGCTTCTGAAGTTAGGTCATTAAAAGACATGCACTTCCATATGGCTGTCTTGGAATGTTTTGTCTCCAGGTGTTTCCTCTTGGGATGCCCTCTCTTACGGTAGAACCCAACTGCCAGCCTGTGAGAGGACCAAGTGTCAGAGAGAGGCCACATGTAGGTGCTTCGGGCAGCAGTCCTGGCGATGTCCAGACTTTGTGCTCTGAGCCAGATGTGTAAGTGAAGAAGCCTCCAGATGATTCCAGTGCCTGATCATCTGCGTCACCCTCATCCCTCTCAGGCTTCCCAGCTGAGGCCCCAGACACTGGAGCAAAGATGAGTCTTTTCCATTTCTGCCCTGTCCGAACTCCGGATGCTCAGAATCCTGAGATATACATATAATGATTATTGCTTTACACCTCTCAGTTTGGGGTGGTTTGTTATGCAGCAATAAAACATTGAAGTAGAACATCTTCCTTTCCTGTTGGATTTTTGTGCTCTGCTTTGTCAGGTGGGTCCTGAGTAGTACTGTTTATGCTCCTGAGGTCACGCAGACTCAGAAGTGCCCCTTCCATCCTACAGCTCAGGCTTCTTGACCAGGTGAAGCCTTTAGAGATTAGTTTCCTTTTTGATTCCTATGAAGGCGGAGAAGCCGCTTTACATAGAGAGACTGATTGGGCCTGTCCTACATCTTTGCCAGACTTCTTTCTCCTAACATTCTTTAGCTCCCCTGGTCAAACAGCCTCTGGTGGGCACAGTCCATCAGTTTGCCAAATGAACCCAGAAAATAGTCCTAGTCATCCTTAGTTTATGAATAACCTGCTGACTTCCACTGAAATTTGAAAAGGACTGGTATTTATTGATTAGGGGTGACATAAGCAGGTGCAACATGAAGGGGCGGACTAGATATTTCTGTTGTGATATACACCTGTAACCCCTTTGCCTCACCCCATCCATACCCTCTCCACCAGCTTGTAGGTGAGACCTTGGGAGAGAAATATCCCAATATATCCCAAGAGAGGAAATATTGTCCTCTCTTCTTATGCTCAATTTTAAAATGGGTTGAGACAACGGAAGTTTAACTTTTCATACGTAGAGGATCTCACTCAGAAGTAACATCAATAGCCTAATCCCAGAAAAGTAGGGTGAATAAAACATTTCAAAGATTTCTAGTGAATACAAAGAAGCACTGATAACACTAATCATCTTTCTCATGATATGTCACCTTAGTCACCACAATTCTGTGAATAATGAAGCAGTGCAGTTGGAGGGCTGATATCTGAGTTTTAAATCATTTTCATGTTGGCCTTAAAATTGAATTACAAGTATCTGAGGTGGATGGGGCATTAGGAATTACCAGACTCTTTTCTTCAATCACAGATAAATAAACTGAGGTCCAGGTTTTTTATTTTATTTTTTTATTCCCACATTAATAAGCTCTGTGAGACTAAAGTCATGAGTTGTGCAAAATCACACTATGGTGGTGAAGTTGGACTTCTGTGTGGTAAATCAATGAATTTTGGTAAATGAATAAATTTAGAAGGACTTGAAAGATGTAGATATTATATTCTGGTTGCAATTCCTTTGCATAGTACTATAAATTTGGAATCTCAATCTGCATCTTGCAATACCTCCCTCAGAGAGTTGTAGTAAGAATTAACTGGGATAATGAGGCAGAGAGACTGGTGTTCACCAAACTTTCTATCTGCTCTCATTTCCCAACAACCCTTGCAGTTTGGTGGGTCATGTGCCTGGTTCTGGCCAATGAAATGTAAAAGTACCTTGTGTCATTTTTGGAATGAGGCATTAAAATATTGAGTAATTTGCTGATCTCTTTCTTCCCCTGCTGTGGTAACTGAGAAGATAGCATAGTACAGGTAGCATTTCTATAAGATGGTAGAGCTTCAGTCAGCCTGAGTCCCTGAGTGACTGTGTGGAACAGAGCCTGGGCTACTGTAATTAGATAGTTGGCATAAGTTTGAAATAAACTTTTATGATGTCAAGCCACTGAGGATTTGGATGGCTTGTCACTGCAGCATAAGCTTAGGCTATTGTAAATAATATGGGTCCTACAGGAAGTAGGGCGTTATTATAATAAAACCATAAAATACTTAGTATTGGCTTAATGGTTGGGCAAAAGGCAGTAAGGATAGTGATATCAGAGGCCAGAAAAATGACAGTCCATATTATATAATGGCAAGATGTTTGGCAATATTGTGATTTGCTATAACTGGAGAAGCAGATCCTATCCCAATGAAGTTACAGTTCTAGGGGAAAGGCTGGAAAATAGAATATTTTCTGAAAACATGCTTCGCAAAGAACTATGGATAAAGATGCTGGCTCATGGAGATTTTGAGAATCAAATAGGAAGAAGTCTGCTCAATTTCTGAAAAGATTTAAAAAAAAATACCCCACAATATGGTAGAGCCTTGGTCAGTTTACATACCTGAGCATGGATTAGAACACCCTGCTAATCCCTATTAGATGTGAAATGTGTGCAAGAGATGAACTTTTCTGTGTTAAGTCACTGAGGTTGGGAATTACTTTCTTACTGCAGTGGAAGCCTTGTCTATAGTGACTAATATATAATAGTATATACCAGCTTTAGTACGTTGCTCAGCTAGCACAGAGTGAACACTCAGTGTTATCCTATACCTCTTGCTACTGTTTATTATTGTTGTTTTTGCAGTGATTGTTAAAAGTGTGATTGTGGTAGATGGAGTATAGATCAATCTGATGGAGAAAGAGGATAATGCTATGGTCACTAGAGTAGAGTCGTGTTTGCTAACTTTAGTTTACACAGGGACTATAAAATGAAATGGAAGACAGAGGAGGAGAGGCAGTGTAAATACGTGAGGTGAGCTGGAAATTGGGAGAACATGAGCCTTGTGCAAAGGATGTAGTCACTCTTGGTTCGAGCTAATAAATAGAGAGGCTATAAAATCAAAATTTTATATGAATTTTCCAAGAGTTTGAAGTATTGGCAGTTAACTTAAATATTTAAAAAATACTAGGTGGGCCAGGCATGGCTCAGGGACCACTAGTTGGTGACCTCCACCTGAAGGTTGCCCCAGGAACTGAAATGTCTAATAGCCAACAATGTAAATCTCATCCCACTCAATAGATCGTAATTTGCAGAACCATAAATGTTCAAGATTACTGTTGTTTGGATTTACCTTCTAACCATCTGAAACTTATTTATTCCCATTGCAACGTCTCTGCCAAGTTGTCTTTCAGCTGAGGATTGAATCCCTTTGGAAGTAGGTGGCTTTCCATTACATCTTTGGTATCCTCAGATTGTTAGAAAGTTCCTCCATATTTGAGGTGAAATCTCCGTATAGCTCCTCCTACTTTGCTTTTTGTTTTCTCCTCCTCTGTGGCTCTCTTGTGGACTTACACCCTACAGCCAACTTTTTAAAGCTGGCGGTCAACTTATCTAAACGACACTGCAGTGGACATTTTTTTTTTTCCCTGCTCACCTACTCCTCTTCCTTACCCCACCCCACTCTTCTGGCAATAGCACCATCCTTGGAGCATTCTGTGTATAAAGGGCTCCAAATCACAATATCCTGTTCCTTGCTTCCTGCCCCTCTCTCACCTCAAACCAGACAACAGAGGATCCAGGGCTGGCTAACTAAAATACCCCATCACCAGGCTTTGGGGCTTGGTGCAGGGGTGAGCATGTGCCACAAAATGGGGACTTTGGAGTCTTTTCTGTAGATTTAAATAGGGCACTGTGAGAGAAAATGCTGTCCTCTGGGGTCCCCAAGACTATGAATGTCTGTAGTCATTTTCTTCCACCCCCCAAACCATGCTGCACAGAGCAAGGTGTCTGGAGCAGGAAAAAGTGAGGACAAAATTCAGAGGGAAGCAGAGCCAAAAAGAGAGAAGGAAGACACACACACACACACACACACACACACACACACACACACACACAGAGAGAGAGAGAGAGAGAGAGAGAGAGAGAGAGAGAGAGAGAGTAACTTTTGAATCTCTGTGACCCTCTTCATCCTTGTATCCTTGCATTTCTTAGTTATGAAAAAAAAAATAGTTGCACTAGTTAGAGTTGAGTTCTTGCCATTTACATCAAGATGGTCCTGACTGATCCCCTAAACTGTGTTGGAGATTTACAAAAGTGCACATGTGATATTATAGTTTCACCTCCCCTTTGAATTTTTATATCCTTTTGTACATCGTTGTTCAGAGCATTTAAAATTATTTTTATTTGAGAATATTTTTAGTTGAGGCATCTGTAGTTATTTGTGTCTTAATTTCATATTTCCAATAAGTGTAAATTATGCATTTTAAACACAACACATTCATTTTAGCTCTTGAGTATTTTTGTGTTTTATGTTTTTTAAAATTTTGTTGCAAATTTTTTTACATTTTATGAATTTATTATGTAAGCTAACTATAAAAAAATGATTCCTACTTTTTAGTGAGCTGTTACTCTTTGGATAGTATCAGCAAAAATTAAGTGATGGTTATGACTGAAATGTTCTGTATTTCATATATCACAAAGCAATATTGCATCACAAAATACTCATCCACATTCCCAAAATTATAGTTTCTAGTCTGCAAGTAACTACAGGCACTTATACTTTTTTTAGGTTACTCTCACCCTTATGAATTGTGACCAGGAACAGAATTCTGTAACAATCTGCCTATTGCTGTTTCAAAGCAGGCGTTTTTGGTTAAGTACAATTTTCTGCAGGAATCATACACCCACGATAGTCCAATGGGCTGTGTCAGCCACATATAAGGAGTGAGACAGTGGTGGAAGCTTAATGTGTTTTTCCACCTTGAATAGTCACTGACTGTCATTCATGCTCCGAGGATGAATTTTTAGGCTTTAAGCATGATCCATCACAATATTTCTACCTGTCCAAGGGATGGTACCATTACTATGGTTACCTTCTGGCTGAATGGCCCCACAGAGTTCCCAGCATACTTCATTATACACCAGCCCAGGTGCCTCTACTTGAAAATTCTAAACACATGGGAAATGCATTGGGAATAATAAGCAGAGCTAGGAAAAATGATACAGAGAATTAAGCCAGTAAAGAATTAACTTCACCCTCAGGTAAAACATCCCAGCTCTCCAAGGCTGAGTGGGTTCTCCCCCCTCCCCCTGGCTCATAGCTGCATGGAATATCTCATGGCACAGAAGCTTTCAACACAGCAAAATGGGTTGAAAATGAAATTTTTTGGAATGATGTACCTTCTGAGAGCAGTTTTCTAAAGCTGTATTCTTATTAAGTAAGGGATACAACACTTAGAAAGTCCTCAGTGCCCAGCTAGGTGGGGTCCTCTCATTTAAATTGTTGTCAGTCACCAACTGTATATGGTGACGAGTGAAGAGCACAGTTCTTTTTCAATTCACATCTCCTGTAGTAGATAAATGCATCCCACTTTATTTTTTACTCTGAGGATGGGACAATGTTCAGATTTATGCCTTTTATTGCTGTGAATTTGTTAAATATATCCTCGTATTTGATAAAATTATTTTTGATGAGAGAGAAATACCTTGTATCTTACTCTAATTTGTATGAGACATTGGCAAGGATGTTACAGAAAACAACAGGTTTCAGTGAAAATGTAACCATGGTATACCATAATATACCATGTAGTAATACCTATATAAGCACTACTTGTAATAGCAAATAATAAACTTATGTTTTCAAATGAGCTACTTAAATTTGAAGCCTGTATTTTAGGCTTCGTACTTTTTATTAACAAAGGTGTTTTTTGGATTTTTATTTAAAGATTGCTCATCACAGTAGTCGCTATGAAAACTGGCATTGCCAGGGAGCTTGCAGCCCTATAACCACAAGGAGGAGCTCAAGCATCAAATTAAAAATTCACACACATCATTAAGTGTGGTGTGTGTGGCTTTTGGGAAGGCATTAAGGCAATATTTATTCTCATACGGAGGCAAGGTGATCTGTGGGCCGTTTGCCCAAACTCATATCACTCTGGGGCATTTATGTTGATAGGCTGGTATGTTTCAGAATATTTACATAATATGATAATATAGGCATAATCTAGTCCTCATCCAGCAAGCAGATGGATCTTGAAAAAAAAATGCAAATGAGATCCTGCCACTCCCTGGCTTAAAGCCTTCCAATGGCTGCTTTTCACTGTGAGAATAAACTGCAGTCTTTACCGTGGCCCCTGACGCCCTGTGTGGTCTGGTTCCCAGGTCCCGACTCCATCGCATGCCTCTTTCCCCACAGACTTGCTGCAGTCGCCACATGTGCCTTCAGACAGGTCCTCCTTGTTTGCCTCAAGGACTTCCCACTTCTGGTTTCCTCTGTTCTCCCAGGTCTCTACATGCCTGCCTCCTCATCCTGTGCAATTTGGCTTCAATGTCACCTTCTAAAGACTTGTGTCCTGATACCTACCAAATGTAGGTTAGCCTGCCCTTCCCCCCTTCCATTAGTGTCCATCCTCATGCTGTGTTCACTCTTTCTTAGCATTTATCACAAGCTTTAGTTCTTTTGGCCATGTATGTGTTTCCCATTTATTACCTGGCTTCTATGTATAAATACAGATTAGAGGAGGAACTTGATCACCGTGGTATCCCCAGTGCCTAGCACAATTCCTGGCACAAAGTATGTGTGCAATGAATATTTGTTGAATGAATGAGTTTTTATAACCGGAACTTACGGAACACGATTGGGGCCCAGGGTAGCCCTGAAATAACAGCTGTGGAAGCAGTTGTTAAAAATTAGCCTCCCACCTTGATGGCCTTTGCTCATGGTTCCAAGGGCTACTTGTTGATTCACCAACAATACACATGCTATTCCTGCTGTCCCCAAGAAGAGGCAGCAAATGCCACACAATGAAACCCAAGGAGCCGCCAGGATAGATTCCTGGCAGCATTGCTGGACAAACAAAATTATGTTTAAACAAAATATGCTACCATCCTCCACTGCCGTCTGCATTATTTGACATATGGGGACATGAGCTTGTTTCTGAGACACAGTGTCTTCAGCTGGTATTTCCCTCTGGTGGTGTTGCCAGCATCATGGCTTTGAAGGTGCTGATACGACTGGCTGTCAGTGACCCCATCTGTCAAATGCTGCAGGATAGTTGCCTTGTTTGGAGTTGCTGTCCTTTTGCATGGAAGCCTTCGAGGAGGCCCTCCTATCTCCCATCCTCCAGTAGCCCATCTTTGAGTAGAGGCAAGCAGGCCCTTTTAGGACCAGATTTCATGTTTCTTTGAGTGCTCACAGAAAACCCCTGGCTCTTCTAAAACCATGTCTTAAAACTCATTAAGCTTGAGTTTCTGCCAAGTTTATTATTTTACTAGGTATAATATATTTCACTTTTTATTTGGGTTTTGTAAATAGTTTCTGATTCTTTCAATAATGAGCAGTAATTATTCAACCTTGCTTATTTTCTCCTTCTTTCCAGGAAACTTTTTCAAAGTAGTACATTTATTTATTAAGAAAACAAACAGTTGCTTTCTGGAAATGTACTCATAGAAGATCCTCCAAAGAAATGTACTCGATCCTTTCACAGGAAGAAAGTTGACACATTATCTGCTAGGATGACCACTCCAAAAACCATGCTTACATATTTTAAAATTTTCAGAATAACCAAAGAAGTAAACGCTTGCATATATTTTATTACTCTCAGGATCACTTTGCCGGGATATGGCATTAAAAATGTTCTTGTGTTTCTGAGAGAGTTGGGAAAATACCTACAACTGAAATTGAGTACTGATTTCTTCTCACAGGTCATAGCTTAATGGGGAACAAAAATACCTAGCACTACATGACTTGTTTATGAAGATGCAATGAGAGAGGATTCTTTGACTTAGATGTGTTAATCTGTGACATTATACTACATAGGACTAGGTAGATAATGATGCGTGTTAAGATGTATATTGTTTCTGGGTGATAGTAATCATAGGATGGTGACAAACTTGTGATGTTAAATATTTGGGACTAAAAGACAGTGGCACTTGATGGGTCTTATGACTTTCGCTATTGGTGTCACTTTTACTTCCAAGTGTATATGGCACTATGTTCCAAGGTTTCTGGGGCCTTAATTCTCCATGCATCGCTGGACACATAGTTTTTGCAGTGGGACTTTGCAGCAACTGCCATTAGGAGGTAGAGTCTATTTCTCCCCCACCCCCTCTTTGAATCTGGGCTCATCTTATCACTTGCTTTGGCTAGCAGAAAGTGGCTGAAATGACATTATATTAACTCTAAGCCTAGACCTCAAGAAGCCTTGTGTATTTCTACTCACACTGGTATCCCTTTTTCTGCACCATGAATAAGCCTGGGCTAGCCTGATGGAAGGTGACAGATCATTTGTATCAGAGCTGAGTCGTCCCAGCTGAGGACATCCTAGACCAGCCAGCTCATAGCTAACCTACCGATGACTCATTGCTGCCAAGGAACAAGTCTGGCTAAGATCAGTCAAACCTGGGCCAGACTAAAAGAACTTCCTGGTTAATCTATAGAATCATGAGCAATAATGAATTGTTATTGTTTAAAGCTGCTTAATTTTTTTAAAATTTGATAAATATGGCATGTCACGTTTTGTATGTCTCAGGTGTCAATGTGTTACTTTGATACATGTATCTGTTGCAATATGATTGCTAGTGAAACGATATTTATCACATCATATCATTAGAGTACAATATTATTGTCTGTATTCGTTATACTGTGCATTAGATCTCTATGGCTGACTGCCACAATAAGCTTTAACTAGGAAGAGGCAGAGATGGTCACTGGCAGCTCCAGGCTTCCGTTTTCCCAGCTTAGCAACCACAGCGGGAAGAGCGTGCCTCTGTCCCTTCATTTCAGCAAATGTGCTATAGGTGACACTGCCCTGGATTGGAACATGTGAGCTTCCTGACCAATCACAGAGGCCAGGGTAATAAAAGCTCTGACGTGGCCACCTAGAAGCTGGTTGTTTGGGACATTTGGAACACATAGCCCAAGGCTGAAGACGAGTGGTTTCTCATAGGAAAATTGGAGGGCTGGGATGCAAGGAAGTGGGAAAGGATGTAGGGAAGACTAAACAATAGTATTCCACAACTGTGGAACATCTAGGAAGAATGTGAAACAACAACTATTTGTACTCATTTAATATTGTCTTGATCACCTACAAGCCACTGAAAAGTGCAAAGTCAAAGACAAGGCCAAAAACGAGGGCTTACACATAGACATACCTTGATATATGATGGACAGATATATGAAAAATTATAATCAGGGAGAAAATGATAAATGCCATGATCTAGGCATAAATCTGGAGTTTATAAAAACCAGCCGTGACAGTGACAACTCAGGAAATATTGGAGAAGAATTCTGGCATTCTTGGCTTTCATCCAGCAGAGCTGAATTTCTCAGTCTTTAGTGTGCACACGACTCACCTGGTGGTCTGGTTAAAATGCAGGTTCTGATTCAGTAGGTCTGGGGAGGAGCCCAAGATTCTGCGTTTCTCATGTGCTCCTAGGTTTCTCTGCTGCTACTGTTCAGGGACCTTGCACTGTAGAAGGTTAGGTCACTGTGCAGCTTGTACCCATCTCCTACTCCTTCAGAAGAGGTATAAGCAGCTGCCTCTCCGAGACATCTGGGTAGTATTAGGATAGCATCCTCAGTCCCCAGGGCAGCAGCACAGGATGTGAGAAAGCCTGTTGGAGGGTCTCTTCTAAACTATGAGGCTGCGTGGGGCAGGGTGCATGACCCTGGAATGCGAATGTTGGCAGTTTTCCTTTATGCTGCCGCAGCACTTGCAAAAGCACATTATGCTGCTAAATGAATTATACACAGTGAGATAATCACAGGCCTCCACTGCCAACGGGCAGTTCCCACTGAAATGAATTTTGAGAGGCAGAGTATTAAAAAAAAAAATAGCCAAACTGCAAGATTATGTGTAACCAGAAATATTTTCAAAATAAGCCATAAAAGGATGTTTGGAGAAAGTTAATTTTTAAATGTCTGCTCCCACACTTTTTGTTGTGTAGACTCCCCAGAAGACTGACAATACCGTGCCTTCTCCTTCTACAGTTCTCCCTCAGGCTGTATTTGGAAAATATTGATTTGTCTCCGTGACTTGTTAAGCAGCAAATCCAACAACAAGTTTTAACTTGCTTACTTGGAATTTCATAGCATGGTCATAATCAGACTCAGCTTAGAGCAGGAAGCCCAATTGTATCTAAATCGGATTCTTCTTCTAGAATGCGATGTTAGAAGAGTAAATGGTGGTACTTCTCAAATTTTTCAAGGGCCAAATGATTGAGCCAAGAACTAGAAGGATGAATCAAAACAAACAAAATTATGGAGGAATATAACTCTGGAAATTCAGGATATACTGCAAGCTAGGACCAGCCATTTTTCAGGAAGTCATTGGTTATTTAGATGTTGAACTCATTGGTCAGAAATTAGAATTTGTGGCATAGAGCAATATGTGTAAAAAGAAATTGTTTAATAGTATTTTGGATTGCTTTCTCTAGTGTGAAAGGGATTGAAGGTATGTATAACCACGATATTAACTTTTTTCCATTTTTCACCTCACTCAACTTAATGGCAAATATAATGCAATGGGTACAATGCACATTAGATTGTTCCAACAAACATAATATGCTCAGCTGTAACTCACCTGATCTGCCCTTGAATCTGTTTTTTATTTTTTATTTTTTTTTGAGTAGGGGTTGTGGGGCACAGAGGTTATTCCATGGCCGGAAGCTTCATTATTGCATGTACGAGTATGTGTGTCTGTTTCTGGCACTGAAGTGTAGTGAGAAGGCAGAGTGACTTTGAGAAAAGAAAAGAGATTTCGTAGCTCAAGGGCTCCAGTTCCAATCCCTGAACTTTTGTTTATGATGGGTTGATACTGATGGGTTCATCTCTGGATCTTTCTCATGCAATAAAAATGCAAATCTAGCTCAGTGCTCATGTCTTACGAATGTAATTTGCAAACAATTTCCAAAGAAGGATAAGGAAAGGCGATGGCACCTGGTCTTTATAACTAGGCAAGTTGCCCTGCTCAAGGAGGCCTGCCGCGACCACCCTACGTTGCACCTCCCTGTGGCTCCCTGTTCCCCCACCTCACCTTGCAGTCCTGAGCTCCCTGACTCTGAGCTGTTGTTTGTTTATAGTATTTTTTCTCACATAGTTTATTTATTTATTTATTTATTTATTTACTATGCTCAATGAGTATCTCCCTTCTCTAGAATATCAGATGTACAAGAACAAGGAGCTTTGTATGATTGTTCACTGATGTATCTTGCATGCTTGGAATAATGCCTGCCTAGCTCCTGCTAGGTTTTCAGTAAAGGAATGAATGCTTTTTCTTTTCTTTCTTTTCTTTCTTTCTTTCTTTTCTTTCTTTCTTTCTTTCTTTCTTTCTTTCTTTCTTTCTTTCTTTCTTTCTTTCCTTCTTTCTTTCTTTTTCTTAGTATTTGGCATTTTATTAGACCAGGTTGAAATTAAAATAGGAATATAGCCATCTACTTATACCATGTCTCAAAAACAATAAACATATTGTGGGATACTAGCTCATACTTTTTTTTTTTTTCACCTGAAGAAAAACTTTTTTTTTTCTTTGTTATGGAACAAAAGAAACCACTAGATAAGGCACTGATGAGACTTAATTTAGTAATAATAAAATTTTAATTTCCATGTAGATCAATTAGCTTTTCCCAAAGTGTCCAGTGAAACCATGGTTTCTCAACCTTGGTACAATCAACATTTTGGGCTGGATAATTCCTTGTTGTGGGGTGCTGTCCTGTGCATTGTTAGGTGTTTAGCAGCATCCCTGGCCTCAATCTATTAAGGATAAGTGTCACCCCTTCCTACCAGTTCTGACAACCAAAAATGTCTCCAGACATTGCCAAATGTCCCCTGGTTGGAACTGCTTATTTAAACCATTCAACCTAATTTTAAATAGGCTCATTGGCTTGCAAAGTTTTGTCTTAATTGTTAGATAATAGCTAATAATGTTCTCCCCAAATGATAATAGAATCATGTGCCCCCCCACCNGTATGTCTAGGGTGGTTCAGATTCCAGACATTTTGAGTTTTACTTAGAGAACTATTTTATTGACAATAGGTAATAGAGATCACTAGTATCCTCTTGTTGTTTTTTTTTTTTGCAGGCGGAGTCACACACTCTGCCATATTTCATCAGAGTTTTCTTTTGGCCCTACTTCTCTGTGTGTTCATTCTTGGCTCAAATTAACCCATCCTGTTGAGTCGTGGTGGGTCTTTGCCACAGCTCTTCAACCTAGCTTCAGTGTGACTCTAGGATAGGAAAAAACACAGAGTGGCCCATTAGTGAGACCTAGATGCTCCAAAGAAAAACATGGGAAGATGTAACATCTATACTGAAGCAAAGTATTTGGTTGCCCAAATACACTCCCTATGATTTTTGCTTTTGTTTCTGGGTTACACTTTCATCAGGCAGCATTTAACAGCTAAGATGTTGGATTGTGTGGTGAGCTTTGTACAGCTGGTATCTTTTATTAATGAAAAATATTCAGACTGCTTTACAAGACATTTATGAGTAGACTGTCATAGCAAATGGTATAGAAAATTACTTTGAGGATTCTGTCGTTTTCCATTTCAAAGGAAGTATCTGGTTTACTTGATAACTCACATGAGGTTCTTTTGAATTAGATCGAGAGATATAAACCCAATGTTAGGATTGTTGGTGGATTCTTACCTGGTTAAAAAACTGTTAACTAATTGGATCAACCAGATGACTAGTTCTAGTCTAGCTCGGACCCTGTTGTGTTAAACATTTTAATTATAATTTGGATATAAGACCCATAGAATTTGCCTGGCAAACTTTGGATGTCATAAAAAATTGGAAGAACAGATAATATAGTAGACAACAAGCTGTCCATCAAAAACTATATTAATAGTTTATAATGATGACCTGAAACTGACATGATATAAACCCTGACTTTAGTTCTGAAAAAATAAAATCCTATGTGAATGTTCATGAAGAGGAAGACTGAGTTTAGTAACACTTTATGTGCAAAAGATTTCAGTTGATTGCAAGCTGATTATAGGCCAACAATATGGATGCAGCTGCTGGGGAGGTTAATGCCATACGAGGGCCATGCTAGGAGATTATGATGTTTGGATTTATGAAGATGATGGCTTCATTGTAATGGGCCCTGGTCAGAACTCATCTGGAATATTGTGCTATTTTTGGTGCCATATTTTAAGTGGATATTGTCAGATTAAGGAAATTGGATACTGAAGACTTCAGAGTTCAAAGAATCAGAGATGTTTAACCTGAACAAGGGAAGTGATGATGAGACATTGTAACTAGAGTTGCCATATGTTTGGGTTCACCTGGGTCATTCCATGTTTATGCCTGTTTCTCAGTTTTCCATCTGGTTTAGCATCTGTCCCATATATGTTATTTTTACATTTTGAGAAAGAAATTTATTTTTGAAAATGCTTTTGAATTACATTTTAATAGATCTCCCAATGTATATAACCTAACATTATATTGATAAATATAAATTGTAACAATTATAATTTTAAAATTATTTTAGTACCACCTTTTACTTTCAAGATTGTCCTCATTTTGGATAGTAAATTACATAGTCACCTAATAACTTGCTATTTGGAGGATTCTCTTGTTGAGAGATTTACTTGTGTGTAAAGAATTACTTTTATGTAGTTCACAGGAGAGGATTTGATCAATTGGTGGACATTACAAGAAGCTGCGTTTCAGTTCAATGTAAACTTGCTGAAGTGGTAGGATCCCACCTCTGGGAAAGTTCAAGCGAAGCTTGATGACCCTTTGCAGGCCAGACATTTAAAAAACACTTTATTATGGAAAATTTGCACATATACAACAAAATAGAGAAAACAGTATAATGTCAGGCATGTTTTGAAGGTGGAATCCAAATTCCTAAGTGATTGTAGTAACCCAAGTGACTGGCAGCCATCTGACGAGTCATCTGTGTTAGTGAATGCAGGAGTGCTGACCAGGCTGAGGGTAAATGCTTATTAGGTCACATCACAGTCCACAGGATGCTAATAACAGGGCTTCCATTGCCAAGTTTTACTAGAATCTACTAGAAGTAGATAGCTAGACTCACAGGTCCCTGATTATCAGGAGTCTGTTTCTTTTTTTGGTTTCCTTAATGTGCAGTCCCTCATGAGTAAAGCAGAGTTACCTTTTATTTTGGTCTTTACAGTTTTTCCCTAGTGAAAGGTCTTGATGCTGGCCTGTCACTCTCTCATCCTGACCTGAACCCAGATGACCACCCAAGCTCTTACCCCACCAATTAACAGAGCTTAATACACATTTGTTGACTGATGAATGAACCACAGACAGGCTGCCATATAGCATCTCTGGAGTAATGGAAGCGTAGCATAGTTCTCTCCCCTTTAGAAAATGGGGTTTGGAAGTAATTTTAAGTTGTTCTACCCATGGAGCGTTGAAAAAGCTGGACTATAAGAGAACTCTTGGCACTGATGACATTATGGGATGGTAGCTTCTGGATTCTTCACTTATTCAGCAAACTCTAATTAGAAACTGGGCACAATCTGTTCCCACAACCTGTTGTGTAAACCTAAGGGCATCTCAGTTCTCTCTGCATTTAATTACCACAACCATCACCTTGCATGAAAAGTTTACTCAGGACAGACATGACAATATTCCAGAGAAGGAATTATAGTTGGAATCAGACATTGAGAAATCCTCTTAATCAATGGTTGAAACAAAATCTCGTAGGGAGCAAGACTTCATGTCATACCCAAGATTGTCAGGCTAGAGGCCTTAGTCAATTCTTGTTTCCTCTTTATGAAAGGGCAGAGAGTATCTCTCAAACTTTATCTAATCCGCATGTCTTTAACATTTAATCATTTCACCAATGAGAACAGCTGCCTACAGTCACATTTATCATTTAACAAGTCACAGATTTCCCTAAAGTGTGAATTCTCAGTCAGGGCAACTGGCTGCTAGAATTAAAGCATAAACTAATAATACCATGCTACCCTTGGTAAAACATTTTAAAGTAAATTTGCAGATATCACAGCACCAGTGTAATCAGATGTGAATTCTTTCCAATAGGCTCAGCCCTACTTCTTTTGCTCATGACTCATGTTGGCTCCATTTTCAGTGTTGGCCATTGCCTTTGGTTTTCCTGTTAACACCTTGCATCTGAAGTTCCCCTAAGGCCTCATTCTGTTTTTTTTTGTTGTTGTTGTTTTTTGTTTTTTTTTTCTGAAAGTATGTCCCATCAAGACTTCTTAGGTATGATGTCTATGTGCTTGACATTGAATTGGAATTTTGTATACACCTACAGAGATATGGCTGTGGTGGATTGCTGGTTTTCACCCTTCCTAAAGATGAGTGCCCAAGGGATCCCCAGTTACATAACTTCTGTTCGTATGTAGTATATACTAAGCCACATATGATAAGCATGTGATGGGGAGAGTGTATGGGGCAATGTCCCTTTAAATGAGAAGACAATGTTTGAGATACAGCTTTTAGTGTTTTAAGAACTATTTATTAAAGCATAATTCACATAAAATGAGCTGTACATATTGAGTGTAAAATTTAAGTTTTAATCTATGTACATTTGGTGAAACTTGTTACAATCAAGATAGTGAAGCTAGCCACCCTGCCCAAAAGTTTCCTCATGCTCCTTTCATCTTGCTCTTCTACCTTTCTCTCCAGTCACCTCTGACCCCAGGCAACCACTAGCCTGCTTTCTGTCACTATACATTATTTCTCAATTCAAAGAATTTTATGTAAATGGAATCAAGCAGTATGTACTCTTTTAAAATCTAATTTTCTTTACACAGCATATGTATTTTGAGATTCATTCATGTTGTAGTAGATATCAGTAGTTCATTAATTTTAATTACTGAGTATTTCACTATGCAGTTATACTACCTTGTTTATCCATCCACCGTTTGGACAATTAGATATTTTCCACCTATTGGCTATTATAGATAAAGTTGTTACCAACATTCATGTATAAGTGTTTGCCTGAACATATACTTTCTTTTCTCTTTGTGAAATACCTGGTAGTGGAGTGGTTGGATGATATGGGAGTTGTTTGTTTAACTGTTTATGAGGAAGTTGAGTTGTTTTTCAAAGTGATTATACCATTTTACATTCCTACCAACAATGTATGGGAGTTCCAGTTCCTATGCATCCTTGTCAACACTTGGTATGCTCAGTCTCTTAAATTTTATCCACTCTAATTGGTGTATAATGGTACCTCACTGTGGTTTTAATTTGCATTTCCTTGATGACTAATGACTTTTCAGTTTTCTAGGAAAGCATTTACAGAACACGTGTTATTTTTGAATGTTTGGTAGACTTCTCTGAAGCCATGTGGAATTGGAATTTTCTTTGTGAGAAGATTTTAACCCATCAACTCAATTTTATTAANATAAGACACCTCCTTAATAATTTTTATATTGGTTGCACGTTGAAGTGATGCTATTTTGGATATAATCTGTTAAATAAAATATATTATTAAAATTAATCCACCTGGTTTTTTTTCCCTTTTTAAATGTGGCTATTAGAAAATTTAAAATTACATATATGGCTTTTGTGACTTGCAGTATATTTTTATTGGACAAAGTTGTTCTAAACAATTAATAAAGACTATAATGACCCTAATACATATTAATGTTTAGCATAGATCACAACGGAGAAATATTAACATTTACTGGTCTTGGTAGGACTAAGTATATTTATCATAGAGCAATCATAATTAAAATGCCAATAAATCTTCATTGAGTCAGGACACTTATTTCTTGCTTGAGTTCACCTATTCATCTTCCAACTCATACACTTAAAAAAAAAAAGTCACCTGGATGTGCATGTTTTGGTGTCTGAAACAGCCTCATTGCTTTTAGTGGATTGTAGTTGAGAAGTAGGAGGCACATGGTTTGTTTTGACAGCTAGGAATGCAAGAGACTTTCTAGTTTACATTTAACATTCCATCTGCTGTGTTTTGCAAGTAGAAGGGCTGAAGCACAGCGAAGAGGGACCTGATGGAATGGGGTGGTGTTGGTTTTGTTTTATCCTATGTCTTCCTTTCTTTTTTTTAACTTATGAGCTAAAGATGAGACATAACAAACATCACTGTGCGTTAGCAACCTTGCCAAGTGTAACAGATGAACACGATTCCAGTGAGTATCACTCAGTCTTAGCCAGTCAGATTGCTCACTGCTCTGCAGCAATTATAAGAGAAAGGCATCTCTTTAAAGCTATAGGTTCCATTTATGATTCAAAGAGACCTACTTCTTATGGATTGCTAGAACAAATCACAAGCAGAAGCCTGCTTCCTTGGGTCAAACTGAGTAAATTTTTGATTGCCAGATCTCTGTGGAGTTCATAGGCAGAAGAGATTTATAAATTGAGGCTCAAAGGATTTATTTCACTTGCTAACATTTAAGCAAACTGCTAACATTTAAGCAAACTGTTAACTTCAAAGTTCAGGCATTTAGTAACAGTGTCACGAGTGAAGGGCTGAGGATTATAACTGCTTTTGTTGACTGTATTTTATTATATCAGTATATAGCAGACTGTATTGCAATGCCTTAAATGAACTCTGTGGCAGAGACTATTAGCTATATGACAACTTTTGGTCTTTCTTTCATAGTAATAAAATTGTAGTTGAGACATGGTTGGTCAGCTAGAGATTATTTTTTCCAAACTTCCTTGAAGTTATGTATATGGCTATCTAGTTTATTTCTATTCAATAGAATGTGAGAAGAAGTGAGGCTTACCAGTTTTGGGCCAAGCCTTTAAGTTGGTGGATATGCTTCTACACATATTATTCCCCTTATCTGTGAACTGGGAAAGCAGTGAGCAGACTGACCTTGGAACTTGTAGATGTGCATCCTGTATCAGCCTGTGTCTCTGAATGACCACATGGAAGAGAGAGATACCTGCTGTCTAGTCTGTGTTTATGGGTTTGAGGTGTTTCATTTTGGGATTTATTTCTTAAAGAGATGTCACAAATCACAAATGAGATAGTTTTCTCTTAGGATATACTTTTTTATCTACAATAGTCATGATATAATTTACTTATTAATTTTTGCATTTCACTTAAGCTTCAGACATTTATCATAGAGGTAGATGATATCTGAACTGGGAAGGGGTCTTTTAGTACAATTCCCTCATTTTTCAGATGAGGAAATACTTGTACCTTGCCTGCCTGATGTGACATGGCTAGGGAGTTGCAGGAATTGGACTAGAATTCAAGTTTTCTGTTTTTTATTTCAATGTATTTCCAGTGTATCTAAGAAGTATAAATAATTTTCATCGAACATGGCAACTCTGACTGATTGACAGTGCCTGTTCAGACCATTGTTTTCAAGAGGATAAAACTGCTTCCTGGCCCATGGGTGAGGGATGAGAATGGAGACAATTATGTGTTGCATTACCAGTTTTGCCCTACTCAATGCAACTTCACACCAAGATAAGCTCTATGATATAGCTTGGCAGTATTGAAAAAAGGGATTGCTTTATTTATCTTTCGAATAGTGACAGTTTGAATGGAAAACTCTGATAGTGTCATCACTAACAACATTCGAAGTGGAAAGCATATGGGACTGGGTGTCTGGAAATCTAGATTGCAGCTTTAGTTTTTTTCACTAACTTGACCTTGGGCAGGTCACTTAAGACACCTAAACTTCAATTTGTTCATCTGTAAGATAATGCTGTGAAACAAGGTTCTACTCCAGATTCAAATTTTGGTTATTCTGTAAGAACATTTCATTGATAATGTTCAGTAAATATAGTTCACTTCTCTCATACGTATATCTATCATCTCTCTTACCTATCAGTCTATCTTTCATAACCTTTAAGAGACACATTTAATCAAATTCACTAAAATATCTAAGGGTTAATAATTTATGATTATCATAAGCTATGTATTTGTGTGGAGCTTTTATTTATGTTTTTACATTTGATCTCCATAACAACTGTATGAGGTTGGCGAATCTTTCTTATAACACGTCATGGCATTAAAAAATAAAGGGTTTATTTTGCAGGTAATCAAATTACAGCTTGGGAAGAGTAAGTGACAAAACCCTAAATCACATAATAACAANCCACAGTCTAATCTGGGAACCTGTGAATATGTTACTTTAGATGACAAAAGGAATTTTGCAGAGGTGATAAAGGTTAAGGACCTTGAGATGAGGAGATTATTTTGGATTATTTGAGTGGGCCCATTCTAATCACACAAACCTTTAAAAGTGGAGAGCCTTTATAGGCTGAACTAAGAGAGAAATGCGATTACAGAAAGAGTCAGAGAGATGTGATGTGACAAGGACTAAATCCTTTGTTGCTGCCTTTGAAGATGAAGGAAGGGGGCCCCAAGAGAAGGATGTGATAACCTGTAGAAGCCGGGCTTGGCCTTCAGTTGACCGCTAGCACGAAAACAAAGACCTTTGTCCTACAACTGCAACAAACCTGAGTGAGCAAGGAACAGATCCTCTCCTTGAGCCTACGGAAAGGCATGCAGTCCAGCGGACATTTTGATATTAGCCTGTGTGGGGTGTGACCTACAGAAGTGTCAGGTAATAAATTTGTGTTAAGCCACTAAATTTGTGGTAATTTGTTACAGCGATAATAGAAAACTAACGCAAATCACGCCAAAACCTTTTTATATTAACTCTTTCTATCTTCTCATTTTATAGGTATTATTGTCTAAATTGTATATGTTGAAGTCCTATTCCCCTCCTCTGTCCCCTGTTCCCCTTTCCAGTACCTACAATGGGACCGTATTTGGGCATAGCGTCTTTAAAGAGGTAATGAAGCTCATTAGAATAGGCCCTAATCCAGTGACTGGTATCCTTATAAGGACACAGACAGGCAGAGGAGAAGGCCATGTGAAGATACCACCAAAAGACGATCACGAATAAGCCAGGGAGAAAGGCCTTTATTGGAAACTAATCCTGACAATACCTTGATCTTGGATGTCTAGTCTCTAGAGCTGTGAGGAAAACTATTTCTGTTGTTTAGGCCACCCAGTCTGTGGTAATTTATTATGGCAGCCCTAGCAAACTAATACAGTAGATGAGGAAACAAACTCAGAAAACACAAATCTATTTCCCTAAAACACATAGCTAGTAGAGCAGAGATTAGAGTCTTGAAAGTCCATGACCTTAATCCATACACCAAGTGGTTCCCTTAGTTGGTCAAGATTATGGTTAGATACAGAGGATTCTAACTATTGCCAATGTGTAGAGGAAAAGTCTGAGACGTGCATTTAAGTTCTGACTGTGACTTACCAGCTCTTGTATCTTGAGTGACAACTGATTTCAGAAACTCAATTTGTTCATATGCAAAAAATATTATTTTCTTCCCAAGATTACTTTGAAAGTTAAAAATACACAATGAATGCAAAAGCATTTTGTCATATGCAGGATATTGCAAAGGTGAGCTGCTATTATTTATTTAAAAAATATTTTTATTTTTCAATTATAGCTGACATACAATATTATGTTAGTTTTGGGTGTACAACACAGCGATTAGATATTTACATAACTTATGAAGTGATCACCCCGATAAATCCAGTACCCATCTGGAAGCATACGTGGTTATTACAACACTACTGACTATAGTCCCCATGTTGTATTCTACATCTCCAGGACTGTTTTGTAACTACCAATTTGTACCTGTTAATCCCCTCCCCCCATCACCCATCTGCCCAACACTGCCCCCCAATTTAGCAACTATCAAAAGGCTCTCTGTATCTATGAGCTTGTTTCTGTTTTGTTTGTTTATCATGTTCTCTAGATTCCAAATATAAGTGAAACCATATGATATTTGTCTTTCTCTGTCTGACTTACTCCACTCAGCTACCTTCTAGGTCCATCCATGTTGTTGCAGATGGCAAGATTTCATTCTTTTTTATGGCTAATATTCCATTATCTTTATGTACCACTTCTTTTTTATCCATTCATCCATTGGTGGACACCCAGGCTGCCTCCATATCTTGGCTATTGTAAATAATGCTGCAATGAACATATGGATGCACATGTCCCTTCAAATAGCATTTTGGGTTTCTTTGGATAAATACCCAGAAGTGGGATTACTGGATCCTTCTTTGTCTCTGTTATAGCTTTTGTTTTAAAGTCTATTTTGTCTCTTATTATAACTTTTGTTTTAAAGTCTATTTTGGTATAAGTATTGCTACTACAGCCTTTTAATTTTTTGGTCTCTGTTTTCATGAAATAACTTTTTCCATCTCTTTACTTTCAGTCTGTAAGTCTTTCAATCTGAAGTGAGTTGCTTGTAGGCCGCATATGTAAGGGTCTTGTTTTCTTATCCATTCAGTCACCTTATGTCTTTTGAATGGAGCATTTAATCTATTTACATTTAAGGTAACTGTTAATAGATATGTAGTTATTGCCACCTTTATGCCTATTTTTTATCTTTTTTTTCCTTTCTTCTTAAAGAAATCCTTCTAATATTTCTCATAATACTGGTTTTGTGATCATGAACTTCTTTAGCCTTTTCTTGTCTGGGAAGCTCTTTGTCTGTCATTTGATTCTAAATGATAGCTTTGCTTGGTTGGGGCTGCTCAGCACGTGGTATGTGGCATGCCAAGGCCAGATGCTGCTTGCTTGGGGCTTGGGAACCTCTGAGAGATTTTAAGAAAGTCTGCAGCATGAGCTAAGATGATGGGCTGTTTGTATGGAAAAGCCACTGGGAGCAGCTTGGGTGAGCCTACAAGTCGGGTTGGGTGGGCATGGTTTCAGGAATCACCAGGGCAAGGTGAATGGTATTAGCTAGGTTAATGGAGACTCAGTTATGGCACCTGCCTGTTTGTGCATGCTGGGTGGGGGAAGGTTTCAATAAGGAACAGTGACTTCTGCCAGTACTTCTATCTGGGAGAAAGCTGCCCCTCCAGCCCTTGCCCTGAAGTCAGACAATTCAGTTCTTCCTCATATGTCCCTGGTGCCTTTCAAGCTCCTGCCCCAGTGCTGGAGCTTGGAGCGAGTGAGCCCATCAGTGAGTAAGTCAGTGTGCAGGCCCTTTAAGAGGAAGCCGGGGACCTTAGCTGCCCTTCCTCTCACTCAGCCACAATCTCTGCTGGTTGTCACAGCCAGAACTTATGGGGACTTCTCTTCCTGGCACTGGAACCCTGAACTGGAGAGCCTAGTTTGGAACTGGGACCACCCACTCCTCAGGGAGTACCCTCACAACCGAGGTATCCCTCCCATTTTTTTTTGTGTGTGTGTGTGTGAAATAAACATTTTTTTAACCCTCCCAGTTTTTAACAACCACCTGAGGGTGTGGGACCAGCCCTGTTCTGCATCTTCGCCCCTCCTACCAGTCTCGATGTGGCTTCTTCTGCATAACCTTAGTTGTAGGACTTCTGTCCAGCTAGAATTCAGGTGATTCTCAATGATGGTTGTCCTGTAGTTTAGTTGTAATTTTGATGTGGTCGTGAGAAGAGGGAAGCACAGTGTTTACATACTTCGCCATCTTGATCGGGGGTCTGGGAGGTTTTAGTAAAATGTTACCACTGCTGGGGGAAAAAAAACGAGTGAGTATTGTTCTGGCAGCACCTTCCAGACTTTCTTTTAGGTATGTTTAGCGAATGCCCATTTTGAAACTCAAGTAACAACATATGAAGTATTCTTTAATGGAGGGGAGCAAAAATGTACAAGAATCAGTATTTGCTTTCTGTGTTTCCTTCTAAAAGGCAATTCACATATATTTTATTGTTTGAAATTCCCAGTGGAGGCATTATCAAGTGTAGTGTTCAGAAAGCCAGTGGGAAGAACAACAGCTGTTTAAAAAAGAAGGGGAACTGTCTACTCTGATTTAGCTTGTCTGTTTTATTATGAGATAAGAGTACAAAACTAACAGAAAAGAACAATTTACTTGTAAAGTTAACAAGACAGCTTTTTCACAGGAGAGCAATGTGTTCTATGAGTCTGTGGTTCTGTGTAATGTTCTTCCAAGGGGGAAGCATTGATTTTGGTTTGAAACTCTGCAAGCTTCTCCTTTCATAATATATACTCTCACAAATGATAGTCTTTGTATATACAATAACCGAAGCTTCAAGTGGCTCAAAATGATCTACCAGCCCTGTTACGCATGTTTCAACTGTGCCCTTTGGGATGGGGCTGTACAACTGCTCCCACCCTACCATCAAATTCCAGATGAGGGTACATTTAGTGTCAACATGGGGAACTGACATGCTTTCTTGCAGATCTTACCAAAATAATATTACCTACTGATTCTGGCATCCGGAAGCTATACATATGCCACTCATTTTTCTAAAATGTTCTTTCCCCTTCTTCCTGTCTGGGGTACTTCTATTCAGCCTTGAAGTCCTAGTTCAAATGTCATTTCTTTTGTGACATGTTTTCCATCTTTAACAGATGTTGTAAATCTATCTCTCATCTGTGTGCCTGCAATGCCTTATTCAGATCTCAAATATACTATTTACTATCTTATATAATAATGATTTGCTTACTATTTTGTGCAATAATGATTTGTGAGGTTTTCAGTGACAGGTATATTTGTGTTCCAAGCATTATGCCTGAAATACAGCAGGTGTATAATATATTAATGAATTTCAGGTAAAAGAGAGGGTTTTGGATAATAGCCGTTTTAACTAGCTTACTTAACAACTTCTTTAAGCCAGTAATTTGATATTATCTCACCTGTACACAGCAATCATACAAGGTAGGTCTTTATGTTCCCCATTTTATGGATGAGGAAATTGAGTCCTGAGACTAGGTGATTCACCTGAGGTCATTTGGCTAGGAAGGGGCAAGGAAAACCTTCAAACTAAGGTAGATGATGCACATTTTTTTTTTATATATGGGGAGTGGGTCATGGCTGTTATAGGCTTATGGCAAAATGGGGAAGATAGTACATTTTTATTGTTCTTAACAGTATTTTTTCTCTCTCTTCTTTCTTCTCTTTCTTGCCTCTGCAATATACCTTTTACATACCCACCAAAGCCTCTTGTGGTAGACAGAATTATTGCTTGCAATTCTCACCAACCCTGTGAGTTATAAATCTGTGCTTTTTGTCACGTGACTTTGAAGTATCTCCCACTGGAGCAGGCAGAGTATTCTTCCCCAACCCCATTGATGTTAGGCTTGGCCACATTAATTGCTTTGGCCAGTGGATTGTGGGTGGAAGTGATAATGGGCCAGTTCTGAACTGAGGTCTTAAGAAGTGCTGTGCATTGTGTTTCTGCTCACCCCTCTTAACATTCATTATGAGAAGAATTTGCTCTGGGTAACCACAGGTCCAAGGAAGGTGCAAGATGTGTGGAGGAGATGTGAACCTTACCTGAAGTTGGAAGCTGAGATGTTTCAGCTTCCTGGTAGAATAAACCTAGCAGTGAAAAAAAAAAAGTTATTGTAAGCCACTGAGACTTTGGGGTTGTTTGTTACACAGAAAGAACTGATTAACACATTTGGCCTCCTAAAAGTAATCATAGTTGTGTTCTCTTCCCTCACCTAATCAATCAAAAGGGAAGGAAAGCTCCATTTATTTAGCGCATGTAAGGGTATAAGTACCAAAAAGGCACTCTGGAGGCTGGCACATAATATGAGGTGAAAAACAAATGTGAAATGCTACCAGCTTCTCTGAATGTTCCCCCACTCTTTCCTTGTCCCCCTACACTGCTGCTTTACTGACACATCCAGTTCCTTCTTTAATGCCTGCCTCTAATTCCAGTCCCTAGGGTGTGTCTCGGGAGTATTTCCCAGCAATGTCAGCTTCTTCACTTGCATTTTTCAGAGAGAAAGAATATCCATGAAGATGCTTCTTTTCTATCGTTGTGGCTCTGCCCACCTTCTACCTGACACCACAATATGCAAAGTGTGTATGTGTGTAAATCCCACTTTGAAGTATGCTTGTAGCCCTCTGACCGTAGCTCAGATGCCAATCTGGGGTGAGGGGAGGAGGTGCCCAGTGCACCAACCCCTCAGAGCTCTCTTCCTGTCTCACCCTCCCAACTTCATCTTCCCGTCTTACCCCCCTGGTTATCCATATCTTCCTCCCATTCCTGCCCCCCTAATTTCAGGTTATAATCAGTTGTTTGAAACAAGTCTTCTGTTTCACTTTAAATATTTTTCAACATGTGTACAACTTCATAATAAGTCCTCATAATGACTAATGAAGATACAGATTACTTTCCCTGATCTCACAGATAAAATCGATCAGCTCATTGGTGTTGTAAATCTAGTTAGAATCCCAGGTCTGTCTGACTCTATTTAGTAGATATATGATTTTCAAACTTCTTCTAACAGCTGAGCTCTTTTTTTTTCCTTTTTTAAATTAAATCTTAGCTTGGAGTCTTTTAGTCACAGAAGAGCTTGGGCTGCAGATAAGGGAACTCTGATTCAAGCTGGCATAGATAATGACAACGATTAAAAATTTCACCTAACAAGAAGTCCAGATAAGGCATGAGCATCAGGATGGTGTCTTGGGCTCCAGCCCCACTTCGACATGGCTCTCTTGACACTTCCCTCCTCTGTGTGATGCTTTAATCCTCAGGCTGGGAGCAAGATGGCATCAGTGGTTCCAGTCATCCCATCTGGACTGGAAAACCTAAAGAGTTGGAGCTGGGGAGATCTAACCTTTGAGGGAGGAACGTTCCCCCAAAGCTCCCCAGCACACTTTACTTCATGTCTTAGTGCTTACAGCTGGGTCACATGCTCACTTTAAACAAATCCTTGGCAAGTGACCATCATATTTGGCAATACAAAGTAAGATCCACTGTGAAGCAGAGGAGAGGGCTCCCCGTGCCACCTGTGGCAGTAAAATTCTAAGATAACATCTCCACTTCCTGGTGTACATGTCTTGTATAATCTCCTACCCTTGAATGTGGGTGAATATGATAGGATATTCACTTCCTTGATTAGGTTGTGTTATATGGCAAATGGTGATGGACTAATCCATCCTGTGACTGTTACTTCATACTAGACTGTCATAGCAGACTGGAAAGAGATTGGAAGTATGAGAAGAGAGATTCAGGACCAAGGAGATTCTGAACTCCTAGCTTTGAAGATGGAGGGGCCAGGTGGCAAAGATCTGAGGGAGGCCTAT
Organism: Hipposideros armiger; assembly: GCF_001890085.2. Lineage (NCBI taxonomy): Eukaryota > Metazoa > Chordata > Mammalia > Chiroptera > Hipposideridae > Hipposideros > Hipposideros armiger. The sequence goes on from NW_017731595.1 coordinate 1,932,127, forward strand.
AGGAACTGGTAGCAGGCCCAGACAGACACAACCAACCACAGGAGCTAAATTCTGCCAACAGTCTGAACGAGCATGGAAGTGGATTCTTCTAGAGAACCTCCAGCAAGGCATGTAGCATGGCTGACACCCAGATTTTACCCTGTGAAACTCTGAGCAAAGACCTCAGCACACCATGCCCAGCATCTGACCTGTTACAGAACTTTGAACTAATAGATGGGTGTTGTTTTAAGCCACTAAGGTCTAATTTATTAGGCAGCAATACAAAACGAATACAAAATCCACAAGCTTCTGAATTCTACAAATGGCCTGAATGTACTTGGAAGAGAATGGTGTCCCTCAGATGGCATCACAGTCTCAGTTGATAACTTGATTCAGCCTGGGAGACCCTGAGCAGAGACCCCAGTTACTCTGTGCCCAGACTTCTGACCTATACAAACTGTAAGAAGATAAATGGGTATTTTTTTAAGTTGTTAAGTTTGTGATAACTGTTATGCAGCAATATATAAC
>NW_017731595.1:1934586-1949137 GCF_001890085.2 Hipposideros armiger
TCACATGGAGCTTGTAGTCTACTGGAGGTGAGGTAGGGTGGGATAGTCAAACAAAAAAACTAAGTAAATGAGATTGCTTTGTAGTTACTGATGCCTGCTCTGAAGACAATAGAATCTAGTAATGTATTAGGCATTGGCCTTGAGGGCCACTAATTTGGCTGAGGGAGTCAAAGAAAGCTTCTCTTAGGAGGTGATATTTGAAGGAAGAAAACAGAAGGGAAGTACTAATGTTCTGAGACAGGTGCAAATGTGTTATGTTCAAAAAGCAGAATGAAGACCGGAGTGGCTGGAACACAATAACTAAGTGGGAGAGTGGAAAGAGATGATTTTGGAGTCAGCAGGGGTCAAATCATGGAGGGTCTTGCAGGCCAAATTACAGAATTTGGATTATAGTAAACCAATAAGTCATTTGGAAATTTTAAGTATGGCTTTATTCTCACTATGATGTTAAGAGTGGGATACCAGCTAGGAACTAATTTCCTTGGTCTAGATGGGAGATGATGGTGGCTTGGATGAGGAGAATGAGAGAGGGGAGCCTGAGGGTTTAACAATCATTAAGGCAAGGAGCTCTTTGAAATGGGACTGTACAAGTTTCGATGTCATTAGAATGCAAATTAAATCAACCTTAAGTTAAGTGGGACACTAGTCCCTGTCTTTCATTATTTTTTCATTGGGCCTCCAAGCCTATAATTTAGGAAAAGGCAGTGTTGATACAACTAAAGTGGTTGCAGGCAGGAGTCCAAGTAGGGTTTAAATCACCACTGAAGTAAACAAATGAAAAAAGGTAAGTAACACTAGCTGTTATAACAAACAACCCCAAGTTTGTAGTGGTTTACTACAACCAAATTTTCTTGTATTTTCATTTATGGACTTTTTAATCATTTGCCTCTATCATCTCCAAGGTCTAAGCTTCCTCAGAGGGGAGAGAGAGCATGTGGAAGATCATGTGTCATGTTTTAGAGTTGGACCTACAAGCAGCTCATATCAGTTTTGTTTCTTATTAAGTGATTCAGAACCCAGCCACATGAACACACCTAATTGCAAGTATATGGGGAACTAGGATGTGGGTGAGTGTTAATAATCTCAGCTACAGTCGTTCAGATGTCATGGTTCCTGCCATACGCCATTTGCTTATTACTGGTTTGTTCAGGATGAAGTTGAGGTATTTCATTTATTCTCTTAAGCAAATGGAATCACAGAATCTTGCCTGTGGTTTCAATTTGCTTCCGATGGTAGATAGTTGCTTGTGTTTGTTTGTTTGTTTTGGGGGTGGGTGGGGGTGGTGTAGTGGTTTGTTGTTTGTTTAATTGCAGTCTACCTGCATTAAAATACTGTTCTTCAGCTTCTAGAAGTTGAATCCTTATCTATCCTACATATCTGTGTAATTTCTGACTGGGCTACTTTGTCTAGTGTCTCCATTTTTTTTCTTCTTTAATTATAAAAGTCATAGCTAATATTTATTGACTGCTTTCTATGTGTCAGGCCTTCTAAGCACTTTGCATAGATTATCACAATCTTCATGAGACCTATGAGGTAGGTATTATTATTCTCATAGTTGGGGAAATGGCACAGAGAAGTTAAATTGTGTTAGATAAATTATGGATTTCAGAGAGAAATCCATATGAACAGAGATCAAATCAGACCTCTTTCAGGGAATTTGGANCTAGTTGTGGAGGACATCGCTTCACTGGCCCATGTTGGTATGATCATTGCACTCTTCCCGGGTGAGGCAATTGGTCGCCGGTCATTGGTTGGCTGCTCACGGAGGCTCACAGCAGCTCTCTCCTGCTGCCGGCCGCTCACGCTCACGCTGGCTGCCAGCCACTCACGTAGCTCATGGCAGCCCACTGCAGCCCTGCTGCAGCCTACGTCATCGCCGGTGACTCACAGCAGCCCAGCTCCAGGTTGAGCTGTTGTTCATCATCTTAGCTGTAGAGGGATCCGAACCGGGACCCTGCTGCTCAGAGCTGGTGCTCCCAAGCGAGCTCTTAACCAGCTGAGCCATTTGGCCGGCCCTCACCACATTTTTCTATCATACCACACGGACATATATAACTTGTGACTGTGTAAAATATTTTGCTTACTGAGCTTGCTGTCTAAAATGTTAGAAAAACATTGTGGAAAAGCAATACAAGTACACCAAGGATAATTAGCCACTAAGAATCATGTCTTAGCTTTGAGCTGCCGTTACAGAGTACCACAAATGGAACAACTTAAACGACAGAAATCCATTGTTTCACAGTTCTCGATGCCAGAATTCCAGATCAAGGTGTTGGCAAGGTTGGTTCCTTGTGAAGGCTTTGAGGGAGGGTCTGTTCCATGCCTTTCCCTAACTTCCGGTGGTTTGCTGGCAACCTGTGGTGATTCTTGGCTTGTAGGTGCATTGCCTCAATCTCTGTTTTCATCTTTACATGACATTCTTCCTGTGCACATGTCTGTCCCTGTGTTCAAATTTCTTCTTTTTTAAGGACACTAGTCATATTGGATTAAGGCCCATCCTAATGACCTCCTTTTAACTTAGTTTCCTCTGTAAAGACCCTCTCTTCAAATAAGGTCATATTCTGAGGTGTTTGGGGTTAGCGCTTCAGTGTATCTTTGGGGGAGACACAAGTCAACCCTTAATATAATGCTCACAATTTTAAATACATATGTGTTAGTCCTTATACTAAATGCCTTATTAGTCTTGACAGTAACTCTGAGAGGTAAATTTATGATGTCAGTTTTGCAGAATAAGAGAGGTTCAGTGTTACAATTTGAGCCTGTTTTACTTCAAAGCCTGTGTTCTTTTCACTCTGCTTGTTGATTCCTGGGAGGCTCAAGTTGGCAGGGATCTTAGAGGCCATCTGGTACAACCCCCTCTTTTCATGTGTAGTGGGCCATGAGATTAAAAATGATACTATTTGTAAAAATCTGCAGTCTTTTCTACATTCCAGAGAAACAATGAAACGTATCTATGGAAAATGACCATCTTTTTACTTTGGGAAATGCTGGAATGGTCCACAAATATTCTTTCTTCCCATCATCCCCGAGAGGTGGGAAAATTTGGGAACACTTGGGGTTATACATAGAGGGAGAAACTAAAGTACAGAGATGTTAAATCTCTGCCTGTGGTCCCTCAGCTTATATACAATAGCATTTATGTGATATGATATGAGCTCCAAGAACAGTATAAACGAGAGAGAGAGAGAGAGAGAGAGAGAGAGAGAGAGAGAGAGAGAGTGAATGAGAATGAATCTACGCTGTCCATTTGCAAGCTTCAGCCAAAAGACAGCCTAATGAGCTAAGTATATATTTGTGTCTTTTCCAAAGATAAATNAGCCAATTTAATAATTTGATATATTGTAGACATGTATAGGCTTGAATAAAAAAATAGATCACTGCAAAGCTGCAAACTCTGTAATGACTGGTACAGTTATAAGAATTCTAATTAAACACAAAGAAATGATAGAATTTGTATATCAGAATTTGTAAAATATCAAATTTTTGTGGTTTCATAATTAATGCAGCCTCTAGAGTATTTCAATTTGATATGACATTTAAGTGTGCATGTTGATTTTATTACTGTATTAACACACACACACATATAAATATTTAAAAACAAAATTTGAATACAAGCTTTATAGAACATTTAAGCACCTTTGTGGTCCCCTAGGGTTTTGTAGAAAATAATCTGAAAGCTCTTGATCAGACCCCATAACTCTATATTGAAATCTGCTGGTCCTTCAGTAGAGCTAACTTCATCCAGGAGAAAGCAAAATGGATTACTTAATTAACAAACAAATAGTTTGTGTTGAACTGTTGTGAGGCCAAAGTCCTGGTAGGGAGAAGAGGTGTCAGGTCTCGGATGACAGCATCGCTTAGTCCTGTCAGAGCTCTACAGAATTGATGCTCTCTGCAAATGGGGAGGCCAAGCAGTGATTTCTTCTACCTGGGATTCTACATGTTTGTGGATCATGCAGTGCTGGAACACACCTGTGATAGAACTGACAGCTGTGACCTTGGGCTGTGTAGTCTGGCTTTACCATACAAAGCAATTGGAGGTGACCTTCTCCTCTAGGCCCTAGTGGCTGAAGTGTGACTTAATTTTCTAGCCCATCCAGAAGACTAACTGTCAAGATGCCTATGGAAATTTTAGCCCAGTACCTGATACCTGAGGCAAATGATTGGCCCACTATTACTGATCCAAAACCCTTGGGNCATTTTAATTCAGTTCGAAATTCTTATTTTCATTTTGATTTCCTTTGGCTCATGAATAATTTAGAAGTGTTCCATTTAGTTTCCAAATATTTGGGGGTTTTCCATATAGCTTTCTGTTATTGATTTATAATTTAACTCATTTGTGATGACATTATACTTTTTATAACTTGAATCCTTTTAAATTTACTGAGATTTGTTTTATGGTCCAGAATATGGTTTATCTTGATAAATGTTCTTTGTGCATGTGAGAAGAACATATTTTGCATTTTGTGGGTGGAAAGTCTATAAATGTCAATCAGAACAAGTTGGCTAGTAGTATTGATGAAGTCATCTGTATTCTTACTGATTTCTGTCTACTTGTTCTACCAATTATTGAGAGGAGGATATTGAGATATCTGACTATAATTGTGAATTTGTATATTTTACAATTATATCAGTTTTGCTTTATGTATTTTAAGCTCTGTTATTATATGCTGTATATAAACATTTAGAATTACTGTGTCCTTTTGATGGAATGACCCATTTATCATTATTGCTGCTTATGAAATTTACATGGTCTCATATAACTGTAGCATTCCAGCTTTCTTTAATTAGCTTCAGCATATATTTTATACTACTTTTTTTCTTTTAGCCTATTTGTATCTTTATATTTGAAGGGTGTTTTTTGTAGGCAGCATATACGTGGGTCTTTCTTTTTTATCTAAATATGATAATCTTTGCCTTTTGATAGGGATATTTAGACCATTTACAATTATTGTGATTGATATGCTTGAATTTAAATACATCATCATGCTATTTGTTTTCTATTTGTCTTATTTATTTTTTGTTTCCTATTTCCACATTTTGTTCCTTCTTTTTGAATTAACTGAAAGTGTTTTTATGGTTAATTTTATCTTTTTGTTGGCTTATGAGCTGTAATTTTTGTTTAATCATTTTAGTAGTTTTAAAAAGATTATAGTGTACATCTGTACCCTATCATAATCTACCTTTAAGTGACATTACATCACCTCACCTTTCATGTAAGATCCTTTTAACAGTATAATTCTAATTTTCTTCACCTGACATTTGTGCATTTTTTGTCGTATATTTTATTTTTATATATGTTATAAACCCACATTACACTGTTACTGTTTTTGTTTAATCAGTCTATAGTCTTTTAAAAACATTTAAGCAATGTCAAAAATTTTAAAAATTATTTACTTACATAGTTACCATTTCTGATCCTCCTCCTTTATTATGTAGATCCATATCTCTGTCTGGGATCATTTTATTTCTGCTGGAAGGACATCCTTTAACTTTTTCTAGTGCCTGTCTGCTAGAGATGAATTCTTTCAGCTTTTAAATGTCATTTGTGAAAGATATTTTCATTGGCAATTGAATTCTGGGTTGATTTTTCTTTTTTTTTTAACTTTCAGTGATTTTGCTCCACTTTAAAAACATTTTTTAATGAATAATCTGGTATTATTCATATCTCTGCCCTCTTATAGGTATCATGTCTTTTTTTTTTCAGAATGCTTTTAAGATTTTCTTTTTATCACTGGTTGTGAGCTATTAGACTATGACTTGCTGTGTAGTTCTCTTCACATTTCTTGTTTTTAGGGTTTTCTGTGCTTCTTGGATCTGGGAATTTATAGTTTTTATCAAGTTTGGATTTTTAATTTTTACCTGTGTCTTCAAATATTTTTTCCTGTCCCTTTTTCTCTCTTATCGATTTCAAACACTTGTTTCATTTTAATTAGGCCATTTGAGGTTGTCCCGCAGCTCACTGAGGCTCTGTTAATTGTTTTTTATTGTCTTTTTTTCTTTGTTTCATTTGGGACAGTTTTTGTTTCTATGTCTTCAAGTTCACCAATGTCTTCTACAATGTCATTTTGTCCTGCAATTTACTCCTGTTTATTACCTCTACCTTATCATTGTTTTCTCTATTTTCCCAAGCATGGGACATCATTTCACTGTTTCCATTTTCCCAAACACCAGTGAAACATTGTAATACACCAGTGTTTGACTATTTGGAGAGCAACTTTGAAAGATTAGTTCAGATTATCAAAAAAATTAAAGTTGAATTTTAGCATGATTATTTCTCAAGTTTCTTCATAACTGCCAGTAGGCAGGTTTTCCCTGAGCACAGTTTTTCTTAGCTCTTCCTCTTCATACCAATGGATTGTGTTGCTTGGGGCTCCTTTCTTTTTGAGACCTTGGCTCTTTTTTCTTTGGTTTACCTCAACCCCAACATCATGGTTAAATACTTATACAGAGAACCCACCCTACCTCAAACAAAATTCTATGGTGTTTTTTTTTGTTTGTTTGTTTTTGTTTTTGCATATCCAAATAACTGCTATTAAGATGTTCTGCATAAATCTGTTGACTCTGGGGTTCCTACTTAGATATAACAATATTTAACAATTGGATAGAAGCGGAGCTAGAGATTTCATACTGAGCCAGGCATTACCCTTTGTTAGTTGGAGCTGAGCTGGGTACTAGGGAAGGATCTAGGGTAATAAGACTATGAAAAGTTATGGTGCGGGAGGTCAGCGCAGCAGTTATTTATAAGCTGATAGGAAAGTATTTCAACATTTTAACAACTGTGATACAGCTATTCCAGTGCTTATCCATGAATATTAGGCCTGCCAGTACACAAAGCATAGGAAGTGCTTTGAAAGTATAGCTTACCTTTACATGTTCAATATTGTAGGCAGAGCTTTCTCACCCGATCTTCCCTATTAGCCAAAGGCAGGCAATGTAAATTTATTTTTGTGTGTGTGTCCAGAACCAGCCTATCTAAGGAACATTTTTTCTTCCTGTTCCAATTGCATGAGTCTATGAGTCACATGAGTAATCAGATACAGTGCTTTTTAAAAATGATGATAGCAATTTAAAAATAAAAGTTAGGCAATGATGCATCAGGGCTATCATCTGATATATTCTCCCTCACCAAAAAGGTTTCCACTTGGGACACCACTTAGTGGTTTAATTTGAATTATAATTTCCACATACATGTTGTTTCATTTAGGATGAAATAACAATAAGAAAAACAATGAAAGTGAAAGTATTTTACCATTTTCATTTCTTTGTTTCTATGTTTAATAATTTAGAATTAAACTAGGTTTATCTGAGCTAAGCTGTTACTTACAAAGAAGTTCATTTTTTACCAAGTTTCTGGGATTTTAAAAATAATTTGCCTCATTGACTTTCATTTTTCATAATCCAATATTTTCTAAAACAAAGAGAAGTTTTTATAATTAATAAGGAAATTCTTTTTCAGATATTGATACAAAATGTTCCTTAAATACTCTAGTCTCTTAATTTTGTAGGTGCTTAAAATGATAGCTGTTGATTATCTAAAGCCTTTGAATGATTATTTAGTTATCCAAAAATATAATTTATTTGGGTTAGGGATTTAAATACCTATGCTTGAATAATTCTTCAGTCATCCTAACTCTGTTCTACTTATTTAACTTTCGGTTCTTGATACATTTTGAAATCACATAAATGTGGACCAGTCTTAATCTTATTTCTGGATCATCTGTAAAATGGGATAAAATATCTAACCTATGAAGGTATTGTAAATAAGGTTAGGTGTGGAAACCCTTGGCAAGCTGAAAAATGTAAATAACTATTATTTTAAAATTTGTAAAATTATCTGTCTTTTTTATATTGTTCTTATTATAATTCTTTTCCCCTTACTTTAAAGAGATATACTTAATTGTTCTGGAATTATTATACTGCATTTCAGTAATTTACAAGGAGGTACTATTGTATTATAGGGTGACATTGGGAGGATTAAAATTTTAGAATGTAGTTATCCAAGTTTTAATAGCTTGCTGTTGTTTTTAATAGTTTCTATTTTATTTTGAGTCATTCTTTTGAATCATTATCTTGAGTGACATTAGGGGGTAAGTTAATACCACTGACTTTTCAGCAAGAGAGACTGTATTGACCCTTACTGAAAAGGTGGACTTTTAGGGAAAACGTTAATATGCAATTGATAAATCCATTCTCATGACTGGGCTATCAGGACTGATACATCTTAAAGTCTCAGACAAATCTACAAACATTGCACAATGAAATGTGCATATCATTTACTATTGGAATTATTTTAAAGTGCCCTACCTTTTTGTTTGTCAGTTTTGCAAATCCATTTGTTTTACCTCCTATTTTTTCTATAAGCCATTAAAAATCTACATTTATACAAAAATTATAAGTTCCTAGAATTTTTCTAATTTTAGAAGAGAGAAGTCTGTGATTTTTCTTCAACAATTCTAGAAAATGTTGATTTTGTAGAAATCAAAAGCTATTATTTACTGAAAAGTGATGATATCTGTTTCTTAATGATGTGAGAGAATGCAGCCATAAACTTAAAGTTAATTTATACTTACAATAGTTTTTGTTCATTCTTGGGATTTGCTCTAGACCTACCTTGGCTCTAATATTTAAAGCGTGTGCTACAAAGTTTAAATTAATTGCTAAATCAATAGATTTATTATGTTGAAATCTGTTTGTCTTGCATTGTGCTTGAAAGTGAAGTCTAACAACAGCTTATGCAATTTTACAACTGCTATTAAATTGATAGTGTGCTATTACTCTCTTTTGGGTTATGTATACACAGATCAGTATTTAGCATGCATTTAAAATAATATTCTACAATTAACCTGCAAAGGGGAAATATAACTTTAATAAGCGACCTCAGCTTGCAGCTTGTAATCAAGGTAAATAAAACCACAAGGAAATCTGGTTTTATGAACAGTTGAATTAATAAATTCAATTAACAAAGGATACATTCATGAACTCAAAAGTGTTTTCAAAGTCACTGTCATAAACTAAAAGTAGTGACCACAAAGCAATAGGACTTGACAAACAAAACAGAACTTCAAGTGAATGTCGTCCTCTTTAAAATTTACCTTGGGAGGGACTATCATAACTGTGACACTGGTGTCATTCGTCAGCATATTTTGTGACTGTTCTCTGAGGCACTGTCTCCTGAGTATTGCCTCCTATCAGCAGACTCCCCGGCCTCTTATTTTTAAAATCATCCCAGTAGTGGCAAAGCTTAATCCTTTGCAGGTGGATTTTTCTTTTGGCAAGAGGCAGCTATGAATCAGGACCCACAAGCTTGTAAGCCCCCTTGAGGATCTATATCTTATCTTCTGGTGACTTACCTTTTACATTTTGGGATTCTTGGAGTGGTGCCCAGAAAGTCGTGGGCCCTCCACATAAACTTGTGAACCTGTTAGCAACATGCAAAGTTGTGAATTTGGTTGGCTTCACAATGTGACCTGTGCGACTGCACCAAGAAGTGATGTGGAAGGAGAAAGACAGGTGCAAATTCTAGCTTCATTACTTGCCAGCTCTGTGACGGGACCACTGGGTATTTTAAGTTTTGTACTAACTCTCTGTGAGGCTTAGTTTTTCCGATCTGGAACATGGGGCTAGTAATACCCACCTCATGTAGCTGTTGGAAAGGATTAGGCGACATATATAAAATGGTTTATTACTATTATTTGCTCTGAAGATAGTTCACAAAAGGGAGTTATAAAATATCCTGGGCCAAAGCCATATCATAGGAATAAGTGCCCTAGAGAAGACTAGGAGAGGGAAGACTCATTTTTAAAAACTGATGGGCCGGCCGAGTGGCGCGTTGGTTAAGAGCTGGCTTGGGATGCCAGAGGGCCCCGGTTCGGATCCCACATATGAGGGCCAGTGACNTTTCTCTAATTTTTTAATCTGCTTTCAAAAGCTATCATAAGCCTTGTGGGTTCTAAAGTACATCCTAAAGACTTTTGGTTACTGTTCTAGCATTTAATGATAAACTCTTCTCTGCATGAATCATAATACTGTATTAATCATTTTTTAAAAAATGGAATAGTTCAAGCATTCAGAAAATATGGCAAACACCCATATATCCATCATCTAGCTTTATCAAATCTTAGTGTTCCATCGTATTTAGCTCAGATTTTTTTTTTTTTAACAAAATAAGAGATCTTAGATACAGTTGTAACCCTCAGTTCTCCTTGCTGGTTTAATTCTCTTCCTTCTTTCTCTAGAAGTAAATGCTATTGTGAATTTAGTGTTTATGAGTCACATTTGTTTCAAGGTTTAACCAAGGCCAGCTTTATGGACAGGTTACTTGAGCATTTGCATATGGTCCCTGTTTAGAAGGCCCTATGCTTGGTTTAATGCACTGCTGTTGCTGTTTTAAAATGTTAATAATTTTTTTTTGTCACTCATTCATCTGTTTATTTCATGACTTATTTGTTGAAAGCATCTATATGCAGCATAGCGTTCCAGGCTTAATTAGCAAGATATTGAAGGGTATAATACAAAGACTACTGTCCATTCATTCCTATTATAGCACTGAACTCTCAAGGGTCTCAACAGAATAATACATGTATAATCAACACAAGTCTAGTAAGATTAAAAATGCTGTAACTGTTCCCTCATGACAGAATCCAAAACCAATACTTCAAAATGTTTGAAAGGTTACACGCTTACTAATGGTTAGCATTATTGTCTATATTTTCATTAATTAATAAGCACACCTTGGACAATAATTTAAGTTGAAGTTCATGAATCTGGCTTTGTAGAAACATGTTTAATGTAGCAGCAGTGTCTTCAACTCAGAAATTTGGTGTTTATTTGATGGATGGCTAGATAGAAGGCTACTAATTTTTATTAATTTCAGGTGTACCAAACAACCTAATGATTAGACAGTTACACACCTCACAAAGTGATAACCCCAACGAGTCTACTACCCTTCTGACACCATGAAATATTAATCATTTTTGAACAAGGCACATTGCTCCCGTTTTGTAAGATTTACAATTCTTTTGATGGTGAGTTAAACATACTGACACTCAGAGATGACAGGCAGGACTGTTACAGCTGCAAATGAGAGCAGGTCGCCAGGCAGGGCCACACACAGTGTTGACCCCAGGACAGAGCAACAGCAAGCTGGAGCTATTTAATGTAACAGCTTATATGAGGCAAGCCAGTGGGGTTAGCTAGGTTTCCTGGAGTCCCTGTGGATTGATTAATTTGAATAATTTCACAGGCCCCAAGGAGAAGGGACTGTCCCTAGTTCTTGGTACCTGGCCCCAGAGTGTTGGATCCTGATAAAGGAAGCAGTTGGGTGTGTGCACAGTGGCCCCGGAGAGTGAGAGTCTGACAAGGGAAGTGGTTGGAGTGGGGGTTTAACAAACTGCTGGTGAAGAGAAATTAAGGTTTTCAGCCATGAGTTCAAAACTGGGTCAAGACAGCACCTTGTGAAATATTGTGTTACAGCTGCGCGTTTTCATTCTGCACCAAGTCCTGCAACTTATTGTAGCCAGTCCTGATTTTAACTATTATATATATTCATCCATAGCATTAGGTAATACTGTTTTGAATGCATTTAAAATTTCATGGACAGTTAGGTTGTTTATAATATTGTATTAAAAGTCTTGAAAATATTTTCCTGGATGTGTGTGCTTCTCCCGGGAATACAACTGTGAAGGCAGTTGCTTGGCACAGAGTATGTACATATTTAATATTTATAATCTGATGCCCCTGTAATCCTCACATTTATTTTAACCTTAGTCCTATAGTTAAATACATTTAATGTACACTATCAGTCATTTTGCTGTCATTTTCCCAGTCATCTCTCAGTTGGCTGGAATTTGTTGCCTAGATGTTTTCTCAAGAAGGGCTCATGAGAAAAATATTCCTGAGTTATACTATGTGCAACACTGTTTTTCTGTAGCCTCTGTTCAAATGGCAGCTTGGCTGGCTGTAAAGTCTTGTGCTCACACTCTCTCCCTTGAGGGTCTTGTAGGATTGCTGTAAAGACTTGGCTTTGAAAGATGCTATGGAAAATCAGACCCAACACTAGTTCTTCCCCTTATAAGAGTCTTCCTCGATTTGCCTCACACATGACATGGTTTCTTTTAATCTTTAAAGTCTAATAATTTTACTAGAATTTGTCTCAGTCATGAATGTTCTGGGTCGGTTTTCTCAGGAACAAGGTAGGCTATTTCAATGTGTAAAGTTAAGTCTTTTATTTCAATGACATTTTCTTGAATTCTGATTTCAAAAATTTGTTCTGATCTGTTCTGTTAAGACAATTATTTTTATAGTTGATCTCAATGGCCTGATTTTTTTTCTTTTATCTCCCAGTTTATCTCTCTTCCTTTTTAAATTCTTTCCTTATCTATCTTATTTTGCTTGCTTTTCTAATATCTATAATTGATATTAACCAGTTTCTCCACACACAATATTTATTCTTTCTTGTTATTTTAATTTTGTCCTCTTTTATATAATTTTTTCCCCTTTTAAGTACCCCCCCTTATATTCTCACAATATTTGATTCATCTCATTTCTTTTTNGTGGGTCCATTACTTTCAAATAATATGATAAGAAGCTAGGGGAAATCATAGCATTTAACCTGAATGACTCTGGAACTCATTGTCTGTTAAAGAGAATGGTTTTTGGATGTGTCCTGTTACTTGATTTCAGCTCATATTGGGAGAACTGGGTTTCTTTCAGGGACTGTTTGCTCAGAAAGCTCATGTACCATGCAGCCTCCTGGTGATTCTCAAATTCAAATAGATTCTGCAATACTAGTACTATCGAGAATATCCATTGGAGGACACTAGAACACAACAAATAGATGAGAAGGGAGGCATACGTAAGTAACTTAAAGTAAATCCTCTGCAGAAAATCAGACAATTTACTCTCCAAAATTAAATCTACTTGCTTCCCAACTATAAAAATATGACTTGTTATCAATATTTCCAGTGAAAAACAAATTCTATCTTCGGTGCTCCTAGTCTTCCAGAGTTGTAATCTCAGAAAGTGATGGATGGCTTCCCCAGGAGGTAAATGGAGAAGTTATTTTAATAACCTGAACATTTATGTAGGAATTTGCTTGGGAGTTCTGCCTAACACCTTAACCTTAATCAAATCTTCATTGACAGACAAATGGAGTCCTTTGCAGGTTGTTAACTGGGCTTGTCTGACAACCCCTTTGAAAATGGAGAACTTATGTGACTCATGGGGTGAAAAACACCCTAAAACTCAGTTCTCTTTGCTGCAGAAGGGAGTTATTTTAGGCAAATTAACTTAGGCAAAAGCCCTGATGAGAGCAATTTCTTGACATCCGTGAAGAGGGTGTGTATACTTTGTCATAGTATGTTTTCAAGTGCTTGAACATTCTGTTAACAATTTTAAATTTCAGATTATAGTTATTTATAAGATGTGAATATCATTTAGATATTTGGGCCTTTAATTTTAACTTAGAATAAAATGAGGCTTGTGTTTTGGATTCTTCCCCATTTCTGAGAGTCCCATAAACAATACATTGCTTACATTGAAAATAATGATACCAATGGTAGAACAATTTATTAAACATATTTATGCTTACTGACTGTCACCAAAATTATATGTTTGTCAGAAAAATAAGCTCTCATATGTAAACTTATCTTGGTAATAACAGCAACAGTGGGATTTATTTCCGCCTTATACACAGGGAGGCACTCTGGGTTCTATTTGGAAAAGAAGATGAAAAATTCTGGGACTAACTTCCTTCTGGAAGTCTCCATTTGAATACTTAATTGGGAGTTGGAATGACAGGGCAACAAACTTTTCCAGTGTAGGATGTTATTAATTTCAATTCACCTCTCTTTTTGCAGCATAGGTGGTCTGGCAGTGAAAGCCATAATTTATGTTAGTGAGCTAACAAAGGTATTAAATCAGGCATATTAAAACTTATGGGAAGTAGTTCTAGTGAGATAGAAATGTCACTGAGACCATTTAGAATATGTGCTGTGAGTTTAAATGGGGGTTCTAGTCTCTTGTGAAACATGTTCCAAATCATCTCATTGTTTTGGGCCAGGGCTCAGTATCTTTCTTGAGCTAATTACATGTTTTGGGAGTGGGGGTGTAAATGACTAAATTATTTAAAGGCTTGGTGAAAGTGTTCTGCAAAATACACTTGTTTTCATAGCATGAAATAATCATAATTACATGTTCATAATTTAGTATGTTTAAGTGCATAATGTTTACTTTAACATTTTTTTCACTAAACGTGATGGTGAGAGGAGGAGGTCTGTGTGGCTGTGTGGCTAAAAGGGGCACTAAACATATATGCACAGGCCTTTTCCTCATTTATTTATTTATTTATTTATTTATTTATTTTAATTTTTTTTTTTTGGCTGAGCCATCCTGCCACCTGTTGGCAGCTCAGCGGCTGTTCAGCTCAGGCCGGGAATCGAACCGCTGTTGCTCTGAGCTCAAACTCTTGAGTGAGCTCTTAACCAACTGAGCCACTCAGTCGGGCCCCTCTTCCTCATTTTGATACTGCACTTTTCTTCCTCTCTTCCTC
>NW_017731595.1:1954437-1957119 GCF_001890085.2 Hipposideros armiger
GCGTCACTCGGCTGGCCCTTGAAAACTTTCTTTTAACTTCTACCTTGTTATTGATAAGTATATGTACAATTTTAGTGTTGTCAAATTTGGCAAAACTTCTTATTTTCTTTCACATATGAGAAGATTTGGAAGAATTTTCCATAGATTGGCTTCTGGCTCTTTGCCTTTCATTACTTACTTTTCCTCCATAGCCCACATACATCTGGTTCTGAGTATTATAGGAAGTGTTGATATCATGATACAACCTTTGGCCCTGAAACTTTATGTCGTGATGCTGAGGGATCAGTACAGTAGCATTAGAATTCTCATAAGCCATTCTTCCACTGGAGTTTTAATTTTACTGTCTTAGAATCTACTGTGAATCATATAAATAGATATCCCTAAATCCAAACCAAATATACCCCCAATTCAACCCTTTCTTGGCTCCTAGGATTGCCTGAGGTCACTCCCATGCCACTCCACATTACAAGAGGGGAAATACAATACAGGAAGTGAAAGTAGAAATATACATTTACAATGCCTTGCTTTTGTGAGTTTTAACAACACATGACCAACTGAACACATTGTGAAGACCTTAAAGGTGAAGCATGAAAGCTTTCGTATTTGCTTGTGGGGTTCAGGGAAGGGGGTGTGTTTTCTTATTGGTGTGGTTGCTAACACCAGGAGAAAATTTTGAGGCATAAGCTGGATGGGCCCTACCTGGGCACTAAGGAGTGTGGGGGAGAGTGCTAAAGTTTTTTTGGCACACGAATAACTCCCAGCCCTAGTTTTTAATGCCAGCGTAAGTTTTATCTCTCCTTGTACTACTTATTTCACTGGGGATTAATTTGGTGGTGGTAGTTGGTGGAGGTGATTTTGGGAGGCAATGAAAGTGGGGAGTCATGGGTGTACCTGAGTCACATTGTACCTAGTGTAGAAGCCCTATGTCTTTTAAGTTCTATGAGATTTTAAACAGATCCTAGAGGGCAGATATCATGTCTCATATAGTTTATTATTAATTATAGTTCCTTAAAAGTATACTAGGCACTGAATGATTATTTGTTGCTTTAATATTGGATTATATTTATATTTGAGTTTTTATCAATGGAATTAAATACAGATAACTAATAAACTCACAGACATTCTTAAAAGTACAGTACATCATTTGATTAACACCTTATTTCACCAGTGAGCAGTGTTTATCACTTGTCTAATATTTATTAATTTCTTTTAAAATGTAACAATGTGATATAAAACATTAAAGCAGATTCTTTTCATATATATATATTCTGATAAAAAACGTAACATACACGCTATCTTATTTTTACAAGGAAATTTGACTTACATACACTAATTTTTCTGGGTGATAAACAGCATGTGGAATCTTAGTACCCTTGGAGAGCACTAATGCCATCCAAGAGAGAACAAATCTGTGTAACAAAGAAACAGCCAATGTATATTTTTATAATAATATGATTTGGTCTGAGAACATTCACCAGTCATTGGTACATATTTTCCTGGTAATTATTTTTAAATCCCCATAAGCATTGGATATTTTGGCACAGATTAGTTAACAAAACCCAAACTAGTGGCATAAAAAGCTATCAAGTATATCTATGCCTTAAAAAGTAATCATCAAGGGTTTACTTGATTAATAAAAGTCCAGCATTGGGTTAAGTGGTATTAGAAGAGAGATGTACCTCTGCTCTCAAAGAGTTTGTAGGTCAGCATAGGGCTTCTCATTTGAGGTCACTACCCATTGGAGGTGGTGAAATCAATTTAGTGGATTGCCACCAGATTAAAAATAAAAGAACAGAAAACATAACAGTTTATTTTAGATAATAACACTCAATATCATTTATACATATTGGGTTGTTGGAAAAGTCATGACACATTTTTGCAATGAAAAACAGAAAAAATACGTCACGACTTTTCCAACAACCTAATAGTATGAGGTGTGTTAAAAAAACTGTGGTGTATGTTTAAATTAAGAAAAAATTTATTACAGTAAAAGACACATTGCCATTAACCCCCTCAAAATACTCCCCCCTCATTTCGAACACACTTATCCCATCATTCTTGACACTTTCTGAAGCAGTTCTGGAAGTCCTCTTTTGTGAGTATCTTTAGTTGCTCTGTCATGTCTGCTTCAATGTCCTGAATCAATTCAAAACATTTACCTTTAATGGTCATTTTGACTTTGGGGAGGAGCCAGAAGTCGCATGGTGCCAAAGCTCATGAATAAGGTGGATGAGCACACACCGTAATGCTTTTATTTGACAGAAATTGCCATATACCAGAAGCGATGTGTGAATGGAGCGTTGTCATGATGGAAGATGATTTACTGCACACTGTAAAAAACACTTTCTTTCAACCGTAGCTCACACCTGACTGACTGCACTGAACAGGTTGAAACTTGTCACACACTGTTACTAAGGTTTGACACACTGCTTCCCATATTGAATATCCCTGCCTTTCCGTTGGATGGCACTCAGCAGCAGCATTCACTGCATCTTTTTTTCTTTTTTTAAAGATTTTATTGGGGAATTGGGGGAGGGGAAAAGCATTGGGGAATCGGGGAAGGGGAACAGACAGGTAGACAAATTGCTGTTTTGTTCTTCAGTCTAGTTGTGGAGGACATCGCTTCACTGGCCCATGTTGGTATGATCATTGCACTCTTCCCGGGTGAGGCAATTGGTCGCC
>NW_017731595.1:1958669-1972106 GCF_001890085.2 Hipposideros armiger
GAATCTCTTTCCTCCTTGATTAGTATGAAGAGAATTGGTAGTTCTTTGCATAAAATATATCTAAAATCTGAGAAATGTTGGTAGTATATGAAAAATGGAAATTATTTTGATCAGGAATGCCTATTTCCCAGTGCCAATTGAAAAGGGAAAACGAAGGAAGAATTATGATCTGAAAGCAAACCAGTGTGATTGTAGGAAGGAGCTGGGTTCTACAGTCAGACCTAGCTTTACATTTATTAGCAGTCTGATACTGGGAAAATTACCTAACATTCTTGAATTTTGTTTCCTTAATTTAGACATTTGGGATTATCATAATAAATCTATTACAGAGATATGTGGATTAAATTAAATAGGATAACATACATAAAATTGGCTAACAGTGCCCAGAGTATGGCAGACTTACTTAACACATGCATTCCTTTCTCAGTTTGGTTTGGCTTTAGACTTGCTCAGTTCTCAGTGATGGCCACTCATTCATTCAACAAATGTTTGCTGAGCTCCTTGTTAGGGCAGAGCACTGGGTATTCAGTGGGGACAGACGAGGCAAAGTTTCAGTTCTCTTATAGCGTACATTCTAGTAGGAAAGACAAACAATAAGCAACTGGATAAAGAACAAAAGCTATCAGGTTGCGATGAGGGATTTGCAACAAATTAAAATAAGGAGATGTGGGAAAGGTTCCTGGTATCCTTTTAATTTTAGATGGTCACGGAAGGCATTTTTGAGGAGAAGACACTTAAGCAAAGAGTTGAGTGACAAGAAGGAGCTACAGGTGTGCAGACCAGGGCTATGAGCAATCTAGGCAGAGGAAAGAGTTACCAAAAGGCATGAGTGTGGGAGCGATCTGAGATGATTAGTATGAAGAGCAGACACTTGGTGGTTGAGGAATAGGAGGAAGCCATTGGGGCTGGAGTATCATAAGAAAGGAGAGTGATGTGAGGATTGGGCTAAGGTGGTGGTGGTGAGGATGGAAAATAGCACATGGATTCAGGATATGTTTGGAGATTGGGTGTAGGGAAAAATAGGAATTGAGGATAACACCTAGATTTTTTTTTTTTTGAGCAGCTTGGAAGAAGCTGGTGTTGTTTACTGAGATGGAGAAATCCAGAGGAGAAACAGGTTTTGAGGAAAAGTCAAGCATCATGCAATATTGGCGATAACTTAGTTGATATCAAAGTAGAACTTTTAATAGGTGACCCACATTTCATAGGACTGATGTAGATTTGGGAGTTATCGACATATGGATGGGCTTTAAAACCCGTAAAGCCAACCTCTTCTCTTCTCAAACCTGTGACCAGGTGGCCTCCCTTGACACCCCATCTCGCCTCATTTCACACCCCGTTGTTATATCAGGACTCTCAGACAACGAAGACATTAACTTACAGAGAGGGCAAATTCTGAGCGGTCCAGATTCTGCCTTTTTTCCTAACAGAATCTCCATTTCTGTTTTTTGCCTTGAACTCATATGAAATGTTCATTGAAATATTCAATTAATCATTTCCTAGATGGATTCAAACATATGACATGTTACTTATCTTTCACAACAGAATAATAGAAAGAAAATGTATTCGTTTATCGAGGATTATGGTTAGTGCTTCGTTATCTGTATGGACCTCACTTTAGAACTCGATTTAATTATCTGGGTACATATTTACCTTTGATTTGTATGCACCACTTCAAGTGATGCCAAGAGCAATGCCATGTGTCAATGCAAGACAAATTAGAGCCATAACGTCTAACCTGCTGTTACAATTTTTGTATTTATGATTTAGGCTCCATTTCATATGTTTTATGTCTAGTTTTATAGCCATGCACTCATCTCTAGCACCTCATGCACTAGCACCTCTGGGCACATGTACAAAACACCACTTACAAAAAACAACAAATTGGCCCAAGTCAGGCTCCACGGCGAACCCCTATCACCCTTTCTCAGGCAGAAGCTCCAGTCCGTAGATCAATCTCCTTCTGTGATCCCTGAAGGCCTTGTGCTTGGACTCTTAATGAACCAAGTCAGAAGGGAAATGTTTGATGCAGGGGCCTTCCTTAGAAGCCTGAACTTGTTTGTGTTCAAAGTTAGGGTGCCTTGGAAACTCGTCTAATCTTAATAATCAATTTAAGCTGTATAAAAAGGAAATGTATCAATTCACTACTGCGCGGTAAATATAAGAGTAACTGAGAGTGAAATAACACTTGCTATATACCAGGTGCTGTTCCATTCTAAGCACTTTACATATAGTAACTCATTTAATCTTCATGATATTGTTGTGAAGTGTGTCATATCTTCCCCATTTTAGAGATGAGGAAACTGAGGCACAGAGAAGTTGAGTGACTTGGAAGATCTGGTAGCAAGTGAGATGTTACAGGTTGGGTGCCCAGGAAGCGGACTCTGGCATGGAGATTTGCATGCAGGGAGTGTGTTAGGGAATGCTCCCAGGATCAGCACCCAGGGCACAGAGAAGGAAGCAGGATGGGGCAGAAGGAGAGGTGTGATTGGCTGTGATGCAGCCTCAACAAAGCCTCCCATGGGGAGTTCTGGAGCAAAGATGGCCTCGCATAGCTTTCCAGAATCGGAATGAGGAAGAGGGACCTTAATATTATGCAAGTTGTCCCTGGAAAGGGGTTGTGACCCTGGGTGAGGGAGCTCTCTTCAGTAGAAGACAGTTCTTGGAGAGTGGTCTGCTGTCAACACTCCCAACAGCCAGGGGGATAAATCCTTTAGTTCCGAAGGGGGATCAGAGTGGCATGTCACAGAATCCGCTATGTAAGTGGAGCTGGGATTCAAAGCTGGGTGTCTGGCTGCAGCTTTCAGGTTTTTACCATTATACTCTATTGTAGTATGCAAATAATATTACATAGTGCTAACGTACTTGGTTGGAAGGTTGGAGATATTTCTAGAAGATTAAAAATAGGATCAGACTAAATGATTCTTAGGTAGTATTTTTTCACTTAAGTAACTGCTAAGACAGTAAGCTCAACTATTAAGTATTAGCTAAGGTTCCTTAGGATATGTGCAATGGAAGTGGACTCAGTTTGGCTTCAACAACAACAGAAATATAACAGGATATCTCGCAGAGTCAGAAGACCTGAACTATGTGTTGGGATGAGCAGAGATGCAGCTGGACCTCAGGCAGCTGAAACCAGGGACTTAGGTGAATGCTGCTGGTCCCTACCTCAGCTTCTTAGGTCTGTGTCTTCCTCCACACAGGTTCATCTCATATAAAGAGAAACACGAAATATCAGAACAACAAGAGACCGTTCTCAAGGTTTTCATTGTTTTATTAGTTCAGCTCTGGATCTTATTACGCTAATGGGGAGAGAAACAGTTCCTTAGAGATGGGTGCTAAGTAGATAACCCTAATACCCTAGAGATGTTTAGCATAATATATATGAAACACTACTTTTAAATAGCCCCCCCAAAAGTGTAGAGACCTGACCTGTACCAGCTCTCCAACAGAGATCATGAATAAAGCAAAAGACCAAGTCTTTCTCGATATTTGCTTCTCAGTGGTCTGTGATTTGTTGGGTGGCTGCCTCAACAACTGGCTCTTTCTCCAGATTAGAGGACTATTATGTAGACGATTGTGATTCTCATTCTGTGTCTTCTCCGATGACATATATGAAGAAATGCATGGGTGCTGCATCCCGTTGGGACTTAATACAGTCAGAAGGTGGCTCTAAAGATGAGGGGTGTCGAAGTATCAGAAAGGCTTATGAAGAGACTTTGGAATCTCTATACCATGGGCTGTTATTCTCCTTTATTAAAAAAAAATGTTTAGCAAGATAGATGGGTAATAGTTTATTTTTCAGGGCAACTGGTCACTTAAATAAATGGTGTGATAAGGAAAGTAGAACACTTTATGAATTCTGAGTATGTGCTCAAAGCTTTATATACACATGAAATAATTTGCTCCACCTCTGACCAGTTTGGTAGAAGTCCAGATGAAAATGATTAAGCGCTGACCCCAAAGCTCAGCACAAAATGCTGAATTTTAGCTATCATTTCCAGCTTCTCC
This sequence comes from Hipposideros armiger, assembly GCF_001890085.2. Lineage (NCBI taxonomy): Eukaryota > Metazoa > Chordata > Mammalia > Chiroptera > Hipposideridae > Hipposideros > Hipposideros armiger. Next base: position 1,962,681 of record NW_017731595.1, read on the forward strand.
ATCCCTTTGTGGTCTTTGGTCCAAACTTGATGGAATCTTGTATGTTTGGGAGATATCCCTGATGTGTTTCATACTAAAGTTCTCTAGGTTCCATTTTGCATTTCGGTTTGTCTGGCTGCTGAGGCAACTCCTTCTGGTGAAATCTGAGCATCTGTCTGAGGTTTTGAAGTACTTTGAAAACATTTCCATTTTCCACTCTCTGTTTTGTCTTGTCACACTAGCCCTGTGCCCGGGGCTGAAGCATGGCTGGTGGAATGGCCCAGCTGTTAGCATAAACCAGAGAATTAAGGTCTTGAGCTGTTTCTGTGGGTTTTGTTTGCTGATTTATTTTTTGTCTCCAGTTTCACCCCTGCCCAATCACAGAGTGCATTTCAGCCTTTACACAAAATACCCCTACCCTTCCATACTTATGATTTGTCCACCCCTCTCCTCCTCCCTGCCCAGTAAGTCACCTCCCCCCTGTAGATACCTGTGGGCCAATTTGATTCACTAGAGAACTTTCCCTTTCACTATTTAATTGTTATCTCAATTTTTATAATGGGGGAAATGGAGGTTCAAATGAAGTAAGCAAATTACCCACTGTTATGCATCTAGTGAGTGGCAGAGCAAGGATTTGATGACTCGTACTATAAAGGTAAGACACTCTCAAAATTTTTGAAACATACCTACAGCGTTCCTTAAGATACAGTGTTTAAATATCTGCATACTTTTAAAAAAGAATGGAAAACCTAACCTATTTGTCATCTCAACAGAAACAAGGATAGTTCCCATCTTGATTTGTTTCCTTTCTGTCCCTTTTCTTGGCATGGAATTTTTCTTGTTCATGTGTTTGTTTCNATTTTTGATGTTGAATGACTCCTTATTCAATTTTTTCTCTTTTTAAATACTCTGCAATAGTCTATGAGATATCAAGATATTAATTATTGTTTTCCAAAAGTCCTGTAAATTGCCATACAATAGTCATTTTTTGTGTATATATAAATATCAATGTTTAAACATACTTTTAATTTATTTTCTTATGATTAAAATTCAACAGCATGTTTGTTGCTTGAGTTTTCATCTAGTCAAGAGAACAAAATAAGCACTTAAAAACAAATGAAGTCACAAAGAAGCAAAAGTAATAATTCAGGTTATAAATGCCCAATGAATTTAAAGAAAGAGAAGTTCCTTGCTAGGAGACAGGACTAAAACGAGAACTTGAAGGAGAGTTAGGGTTTTGATAAGCTTAGAGAACTGGCAAACATTGCTGATAAGTTGTAACCGTATGAGCCATGGAAGGAAGAATGAGAAATGGTTTTTAAAAAGAGATTAGTGTTAAAGCATGCTTTTCAAAAAGTTAAAAACATAGCTGTTTTAAAAATTTAAAATGAACACATGTCAAAGATTTTATTCACCTCATTAATTAATGAGGAAATCAGTATGATGGTGAGTGAGGAGCTAGATATCCTTAGCGATTTCATAAAGGAAAGTTAGAATATGATTATTGGATTAGGTACAAAACTAGGTAATATTCTGTGAGGCAACGAACTGTAACCTTGGGGTCATCTTTTCTACTGGACAAAAATCTACATGTCAACATGTGACTGCACTATGTCTACGTCTTTATTTAATGGAAAATAGAGAGTTGAACAAAGTATATGACCGTAACTCCTAGGTGAACCTTTTCAGTAACGCCTCCAAATGGCATTGAAAGAAAATGATACTCATCCTTTTGCCTTATTTCCAAGTTTTGGATCATTTTTGCTACCAGGACATTCATGCTGAAACATCTTGTGACAAGTCAGCTATTTGGAGATACAGTTTTTCTAATGACTTCTGAGATGTGTAATTATTGAGTCACAAGAGCGAATGTGATCATCGCAGGAGACAGTGTATTCATTAAAAGAAATTTCATGTTAAAATTCATAGGCAGANACAGCAACTTGTCTGATCCCTTCCCCTAATACCCCAGCGCTGTACCAATTCCCCAATAAAAATCTTTTAAAAAAATAAAAAATAAATAAAAATTGAGATATTATTGACATATAACATTGTATTAGTTTCAGGTGTACAACATACTGATCTGACATTTATATACATTGAGAAATTATTCCAATGATAAGTTTAGTTAACATCCATCATGAAACCTGGTTACATTGGTTTTTCTTGTGATGAGAACTTTTAGGATCTATTTCATAGCAGCTTTCAAATATACAATAAGTACTGTTAATTATAGTCACCATGCTGTATTACACCCCAAACACTCATTTATCTTGTAACTGGAAGTTTGTACTGCTTGGCCACCTTCACTCATTTCACCCACTCCCTACCCTGCCTCTGGAGACCACTAATGTGTCGTCTGTATCTGTGAGTTAGTTTTTATTTTTATTGTTTAGACTCCACATATAAGTGAGATCATACAGTATTTATCTTTCATTCTCTGGCATTTTACTTAGCATAATGCCCCCAACATCCATCCATGTTGTCACGAATGGTAGTATTTTATTCTTTTTCATGGCTAAATAATATTTCATTGTATAAACACCACATATTCTTTATCTATTCATCCACAGAGGAGACACATTTTTATGTGTAGCTTTTGAATCAGTTTCATTAAGTTAGAGTTATCCATTGTATAATCTTGTAGATGGCTCCTCTTTAGAAGGCATGGATTCATTTGATTGTATTAATATTTTGGAATCAGCTTCTTAAAAAATGAGCTTCATTCACTTTTAGCAACAATGCCATGTTTCCTCTATGATTTATTTTCAGTCTTATGTAAACAAGAAGTGTGCATCTCCTGCTGAAGGATGTTTGGAATGATTTCTAAGAACTTCTCTTTACCCTAATAAATACTGTGATAAGTTGTGTAGTTTATTGTGACTAATTAAAGTTTGTTGGCTAGACATTGACTTCCTTTGTCATTTTGCTGTTCTTTAAAGGCCCTATTGTGTGCAGCATACGGCCAACATATTTTTAGAAATGTTGGAATATCCTTGATTAGTGATTGCTTTTCTACTCTTCTTAGACTCCTGGTCAACTCATGTAGTTGAAATGCTGGTCTTTGATATGTGGGTGCAACTGTGCAATTGCTAATACATAAATATTCCCATTGCTGTTTTGAGTTTAGTCCTCTAAACTTCGTATACTTTTTACCGCTGATATATTGCCACACCCCAGAATTAGGTGCTAAAGAAGAAAAGCAACTAGGCATGATATGGCGGAGGAGAGGCGAGTAGACACAAGGCTTTACTAACTTTGATGAGTACAAAGCTATAAGCAGCTAATGCATACAGTTAGGGGAAATGATACGTGTTAGCTCTATCTTGAAAAATAGATCTAGAGGTGAGGCCAGAATTCAGGAGCTGTTGATAGAGGCACATGTAAAAGAGAAGACATGGTATTAAATCTTACAGGCAGGGTGATACAGCACAACATGCCACCAAGACTCATTGGATAAATGTTTATACACCAGACCCACTCCCATAGGCTTATCAACACCCTAAACTTTCTTTTCTCTGCTGTAGCTATTTCCTTCTACTGGAGGAAGCATTTTCAAACACGGATGAGCACACAGTACATTTTGATGTAGACACCCCCCCCCCGATATGTAAAAGGAAATCATTTGCAAGCTTCACATGTTACTTCTAGTAACAAATGATTTGTGACAGTCTCACAGTGGATGGCAGTATCATGGTTGACATCTGCTGGTGAGATCTTACACATGGTTGTATACTTAGAATAGCGAAACTAAGAATGCACTCTTCTATGTGATGTTGAAAAAGATCACGTAAGCTCTCTGGGTCACTGTTTGTACCTTTTAAAGTTGAGACAGTTTTAATTTTCAGGCATTTTAGAGAATTGTTGAGAAAATGACAATGCATACGGAAGCACTAACACAAAGACATCAAAACTAGTTACCCCAAAGGGACAAATAAATCCATGCAGGACCCTGAATTATCCTATTTGTCCAAGTTTTCCAGATAGTTGCTGACTCTTCAGAATGCTCTGTATTATAAACATTGCCTTATATGCATTCCTAAGTTTAATAAAAACAAGTTTTCTGCAGTGACTCTGGACGTGTTTCCCCTTTCTTCCTCATTACTTTCTAAAAATAAGCCTTCCATTTATCATTCTTCTTGCAATGTGACCATTAGAGCAAAGGAAGAGATACAAACACACATTGAATTTGTTTTGAGAATAAAAACTGCTGGGCTTAGAAGAAAGCACCATGACATGTTTTAGACTTGTAGAGGGATAATACATGAGAAATGAGAACTAGCGTCAGCCAGTTCTTTGCCTCATACAATTAATGCATGTTCAACAAACCAAACCAGACTCTAGTGCGTAATGGAAAGACCATTAGATGTATTGGTATTTAGATTGAGTTGTGGCTACTGGAATGGACTGGCCAATATCTCTACTTCAGAACTGAAGGATTGATTTCTTCAGCTGCTGGGAAGATTGTCAGCTGAGGTTGTCTCCTCAGCCTTCCTTGAAAATTGCCTCCACCAAAGAGCACCACCTTGCCCACGGGTGCCTGCTTCCCAGGAGAGCCCACATTCAGTGACCGATCAGTTTAGGAGTACAAAGGCCTGGCTCCCTCCTGGCATGAACAAGGCCATCCCTGCCCTGGCGCTCCCCATGGGATCAGGACCTTGTCATGACTGCATTGCAGCCCATCTTCTCCCACTGCCCAGTCCTCCTTCCTTCTCTGCCCTTATGGGTATTGTTCCTGAGAGCACTCCCCACAAATACCCTTCACACAAGCCTTGAACCCAACATGCACCAGAGACTCTAATTGCTCAGATTTTTCTGAAGGCTCTTTAGGCAGCTGAACCTAACTTTTGATTGAAACTGTTAAATAATTTTCTTGGAAGAGGAACTTGGTGTTATATGGTTTTGGTACCATATTTTCAGAGGGTCATGCTTAGGTCCAACCAAGAGGGTGGTAAGAATTAACTAGCATTTTATAGGACTGTTGTCAACTTTCTGGTAAACTTGATTCATTGCAAAAGGGTTTTTTGTCTGATTATGGGAAAAAGATACAAAAATTGTTAAAAGACCAACCCTAGGTCCTAAAAATCAAATCCATACAATTAGCCCAGAACATTTAAACAATAGTTTCTTTGTGTTTCATTTATTCAGCAAGAAACTACTGAGGGCCTATTATTCTATGGGAGACAGATCAACGTATAAGATATAGCTGCTGTCCTCTCATTTTGTAAGGGAAATAATACATGTGACTATTATATAATTAATAAAACAAAATAATACAAAACAAAAAAAGATATAGGAATTTAGGGAAAGGAATGACTGAGTAGTGGTAATTAGGAAAGGTTTCAAGGTGATGTAACATTTGAGTAGAGCTTAGAGGAATAATCAGAGTGTCAGCAAAAGATGTGCCAAACAGATTAGACATGAAGAAATATAAGTAATATTGGAGTAATCAGTTTAGCTGAAGTATTTGGTTCATAGAGGACTGAACTTCCCATATAGACTTCCCATGTCATCCGAGAGATAGTTTGGGATTAGATTGTGAAGGTCTTGAAGAGCAGGATGAGAAATTTGAATTTACTTTGGGAACCAGTTTGTAGCTATTGTTGGTTTCTAAGAGTGCTGTTATCAGGTGGTGCTGTAGGAAGACTGGAGTGGGAAATGAAAGAACAAAGCCTAGGATATGAGACAGGAGCCTATTGCCATAGTCTAGGTGTAAGCCATACAAACTTCCTGGTTTATGACGCCTGATTTTAATAGTGCTCTTCATCTACCCATAAGCCTAGAAGTCCAGGAACTTTCTAGAATGGGAAACTTGGTTAAAGGACTGGGAGTAACGATGTCTGTCTTTCTTTCTAGATTAACTTGAAAATGTAGGATTTCAGCATCTTTTAATTTTTGGGGGGAAGGGGTAGTGTCTTTAAATTATATTATTAGCTGAAACAACTAGCTAATAATAAAAATAATTTTTAAGGAAAATATAATTGAAGTGCAGAATTGAATTTTCCCTTGTTTTGTGCTGAAGTGTAGCTGTCCTATTTAGGTGTTGAGGCAGAATATCTTAAACAAATATATGCATAGAAGGACCTTGATTCATAGGCAGTGAGTGTAAGGAAGCACCCACACTCCCACCCCTGGGAACTGTTTTTCTTTTTGAGATGACAGTACTTTCGGTGCTACATAAATTTACAAGTGATTCTCTAAAAGTGAATTTCTCACAAAAGGCAAACTCTGCAGCTGTGTCTGGCACCCTCTTTCTATGTGTGCTGATCCTTTTTCACTTTGCAAAGCCTTTATTTATTTTGAGTGTTCGCAGGTCTTGCCTAAGCTGGCCTAGGAAAGTAGTAAACATGTTAATGTATTTTTGATGTTGAATGACTCCTTATTCAATTTTTTCTCTTTTTAAATACTCTGCANCAAAACCAGGGTTGAACAAAAGTGGGAAGATGTCAAACTCAGCACGTCTACCAGGGAAGAGAACTTTTCAGTTGGGGAGAAAACTTCCACTGTGGGCCCATTGTATGAAGGGCTCCTGGGATCATGGATTCAGGGCTTGGACGTGCATCCCAAACTGAAATAGAAATTGAATTTGGTGAAGTCTGGAAGTAGGCTCTGAGCTATATTTTCTTGGAAAAAAAAATATATATAGAAGTGGTGTTGATTTGTGCCCCTCAAAACATGTGGTCAGAATTTACCTGGAGTTTTGCATTTTGTAACCCAAAATACACTGTTCCTCTGCAGGTAACTTCTGTGAGGAAAAGATTTCAGGGGTGCCCTAGTCTTCCCTGGAAACCCTCCAGATATGAGTTATAGTCAGCTTCTACAGTCCAGGTTGGTGGGGGTCACCAGGATAATTCACATAGGAAGGTGGTGAGGGGCTATCCAGGAGGGTGGACATCTGGAACCTTGGGTTCCACTACCGGGGCTGTGGCCCTGGGGACCAGCTCTCTGAAATAAATCAGGAGAGATCCCACATGACCTCTGTCTAGTCTCGTGCTTAGAGTTCCTTGGAATGGAGGTATAGAAATAAAACACGCGTTAAAGACAGAAAAAAATAATGCTTACTTGCCTTCCCATCCTTCCACGTTCCCATCTTCCTCCTCTCAGCCTCACGTCTTCACTCACCTCTCGGCCCTTCTGTGGTAGAGATGAAGCTCCCGCGCCTTTTCCTTTGGAAACATTTCTCTGAAACCTCCCGCCTCATTTCCTCTCCTTGCCCAGCCCAGTCCCATAATCTGGGTTAGGTAACTTTAATTTTTAGATACTTATCACACGGTATGTTCATCGTTGGTTTATGTGGCTGCCCCCTCTACAAATGACTCCCTGAGGAAAAGTATAGTCTCTTCCGCCTGTGTAGCCCCAGCACCTTGCATCACGCCTGGGCAACCAGGGGCGGGAGGAGGGGGCGGTTGAGGGTGGGAGAGGGGCAGCCTTGAGAGGAACTGAATGAGTGAAGGAGGATTCGGGCAAGCTGCACTTTATCCACATTTAGTATCAGTGTGGCTTGTCCCTGGTCCACTTCGAAAGAGGCAATGCAGGTGGCCTCTGAATGCCACTCTAAGAATCCAGTGTGTTGATGTAGATCAGCGCCTGCTCTTCTTGAGTGGTGATTTGCAAATCAGCACAGTCCTTGAGTCAACACATATTTGCAAGTCCTGTGTTGATGTAAGAAATGCCCAAATCTTTAGAGAATTTCGATGAGAGTTTATGTGAGCTACACTGATGACATATGCTGGGGTGTAAGGAGGGGACACAAAGAAGATTGGAGAAAGCAAGGCGGGGATTGCATTACAGGAACTTAAACAAGAGTATGCGCTTTCTTGAGGCTCAATACCCCCTTCAAGGGGTACTACATCTGGTATTTCAAAGGCGTGCTAACCTAGATGCACAAGAAAAACGGGCAGGGCTGGTTTAGAGCCTTTCACCGAAGAAGTTGTAGGCCTGGGGCGTGACTGCCCGCCATGACCTGCCCAGGTAGGAATTTATGATCAGATCACAGTGAGCTTACTTTCCGTAGAACCCCTTTTGTTGTCCACACCTAATAAACACTTCAGTTTTTTAAAGGTCCCTATAAAAACCCCAGAACTCCAGGAGGCATAGCAACTTAAACGTGTACTAATGAACAGCCATAGCCAGTGTGGGATTAGGATGGGGACAGGACATAGGGCACGACTGAAAGAAGAACCATGAGTTTGAGGGTGAGGTGGTGGCCTGGGGCGGGAGGGGAGGTACAGGAGCTGGAATAACGTCCCCTACAGTGAAAATGGAGGCACTGAAATAGGAAGTGCACCTTTTTTCCTGACCAGGACAAATTCATCCAAAAGGTAGAAGGCAAATGGCCCTACAGGGATGATTTAAAGTCCCTGCTGATAAGCAGTTGCTAAGTGGGTTTGCCAGAGAGAATGCTGCCTCTGCTCTTGGGCCTGGATTAGTCATCAACTCAGGGCTTTGTGAGGGTCTGGTGCAGTAGATCCAATGAATTCAGATGGGGGAAATGTGTTTCATTTTGTCCTGGAGAAGAATTAAGTTCTCTCGGCCTGATCATGTCCCATGCCTGCTGTTAGTTATTCCAGTAAATATTTTATGGCTGTCGCCGAGAAACAACACACATTATAAACTAGCGCATCCTTAAAAAAGTGTTACAGCCCATTGATCGTGTGTTCATAGCTCATGTGTCATTGCTAAAAATGAAAAATGTCTATTTCAAAAATAAGTTACCATTTAACAAAGGAGTCATTGTAAATAACTCCAACGAGCATTCCTTAAAAAATTAACTTTCAGATCAACGGAACAAAACTGAACCTCAATTGGGAAGTTTTTCAGTGCTTTAGATGGGTGGCCACTTGGAGGAGCTGTTGAAGGCTGGTTCGCCTTCAAGAGTCAAGTTCCTCAAGAGACTTGCATTTGGTCTGGAAATAAACAATACAGAGGTAAGTTAGTCATGGCTAAACCTCATTGGTATTGAACATAAAAGATAGTATAGAGGATTTTACTTACAAAAATATACTACAGAGTTATTTGTGAAATCCTAAGATACTACTTATTTATTATTTTTTTTAACGTCCACCTATTCTAGGCAGATATTTATAATCCATTTTATTCCCAATTCCAATTATTTACTTTTTTCTTGTTGCTCTGACTCACTTCCTTCTTCCTTCCTTTCTTCTCTCATTATTTATGTATCTGAATCTTGTGCTGGGAATTTAGTGTAAATAAATATTTAAGGTCAGGAATCTAATTTTATCTGACAAGCATTGTAAGCAGAACAAAATTAAATTTATATTTAGCTGCAGGCCAAAACAGTGGAGTAGTGGACAGAAATTTGTTGGAGTAGACAGTTTATTTTACATGAAATAAATGGCAAATTAAAATAATACAGTGTGATTTGTTTTCATAAATTCTGTAGACATGTTTGTTTACAGATTTGCTATAGTGAAAAAGAGCAGCATC